>NC_041058.1:17500-32500 GCF_900634775.1 Gouania willdenowi | reverse complement strand
TCCATCATTCATCATTCATCATCCATCATAAGTCTATACTTTAGTCACTATTTTAGTCACTTTAGTCTCTATTTTAGTCTCTATTTTAGTCACTTTAGTCTCTATTTTAGTCACTTTAGTTTATATTTTAGTCACTTTAGTCTCTATTTTAGTCACTATTTTAGTCACTATTTTAGTCACTATTTTAGTCTCTATTTTAGTCACTATTTTAGTCACTATTTTAGTCACTATTTTAGTCTCTATTTTAGTCACTTTAGTTTATATTTTAGTCACTATTTTTGTCACTTTAATCTCTACTTTAGTCACTATTTTAGTCACTTTAGTCTATATTTTAGTCACTATTTTAGTCACTTTAGTCTCTATTTTTGTCACTTTAATCTCTACTTTAGTCACTATTTTAGTCACTTTAGTCTCTATTTTTGTCACTTTAATCTCTACTTTAGTCACTATTTTAGTCACTTTAGTCTCTATTTTTGTCACTTTAATCTCTACTTTAGTCACTTTAGTCTCTATTTTAGTCACTTTAGTCTATATTTTAGTCACTATTTTAGTCACTTTAGTCTCTATTTTTGTCACTTTAATCTCTACTTTAGTCACTATTTTAGTCACTTTAGTCTCTATTTTTGTCACTTTAATCTCTACTTTAGTCACTATTTTAGTCACTTTAGTCTCTATTTTTGTCACTTTAATCTCTACATTAGTCACTTTAGTCTCTATTTTAGTCACTTTAGTCTATATTTTAGTCACTATTTTAGTCACTTTAGTCTCTATTTTTGTCACTTTAATCTCTACTTTAGTCTCTATTTTAGTCACTTTAGTCTCTATTTTAGTCACTTTAGTCTATATTTTAGTCACTATTTTAGTCACTTTAGTCTCTATTTTTGTCACTTTAATCTCTACTTTAGTCAATTTAGTCTCTATTTTAGTCACTTTAGTCTCTATTTTAGTCACTATTTTAGTCACTTTAGTCTCTATTTTAGTCACTTTAGTCTCTATTTTAGTCACTATTTTAGTCACTTTAGTCTCTATTTTAGTCACTTTAGTCACTATTTTAGTCACTTTAGTCTCTATTTTAGTCACTATTTTAGTCACTTTAGTCTCTATTTTAGTCACTTTAGTCTCTATTTTAGTCACTATTTTAGTCACTTTAGTCTCTATTTCTGAGACCAGTACTAAACCGTTCTGTGTGTTTTCCAACAGTAAAACTAACAGAACCATTAGACAGACTCAGATTCATGCATAGTCACATGACCTTTATTCACTTACAGATGTTATAAAACACAACTGTGTGTGTGTGTGTGTTAGTAGTTGTGTGTCAGTAGTTGTGTGTTAGTAGTTGTGTGTCAGTAGTTGTGTATCAGTAGTTGTGTCAGTAGTTGTGTGTCAGTAGTTGTGTATCAGTAGTTGTGTCAGTAGTTGTGTGTCAGTAGTTGTGTGTCAGTAGTTGTGTGTTAGTAGTTGTGTGTCAGTAGTTGTGTGTTAGTAGTTGTGTGTCAGTAGTTGTGTGTCAGTAGTTGTGTGTCAGTAGTTGTGTGTTAGTAGTTGTGTGTCAGTAGTTGTGTGTCAGTAGTTGTGTGTTAGTAGTTGTGTGTCAGTAGTTGTGTCAGTAGTTGTGTGTCAGTAGTTGTGTGTTAGTAGTTGTGTGTCAGTAGTTGTGTGTCAGTAGTTGTGTGTCAGTAGTTGTGTGTCAGTAGTTGTGTGTTAGTAGTTGTGTGTCAGTAGTTGTGTGTTTGTAGTTGTGTGTCAGTAGTTGTGTATCAGAAGTTGTGTGTTAGTAGTTGTGTGTCAGTAGTTGTGTGTTAGTAGTTGTGTGTCAGTAGTTGTGTATCAGTAGTTGTGTATCAGTAGTTGTGTGTCAGTAGTTGTGTATCAGTAGTTGTGTATCAGTAGTTGTGTGTCAGTAGTTGTGTGTCAGTAGTTGTGTGTCAGTAGTTGTGTATCAGTAGTTGTGTATCAGTAGTTGTGTGTCAGTAGTTGTGTATCAGTAGTTGTGTATCAGTAGTTGTGTGTCAGTAGTTGTGTGTCAGTAGTTGTGTATCAGAAGTTGTGTGTCAGTAGTTGTGTGTCAGTAGTTGTGTGTCAGTAGTTGTGTATCAGTAGTTGTGTGTCAGTAGTTGTGTGTCAGTAGTTGTGTGTCAGTAGTTGTGTGTCAGTAGTTGTGTATCAGAAGTTGTGTGTCAGTAGTTGTGTGTCAGTAGTTGTGTGTCAGTAGTTGTGTGTCAGTAGTTGTGTATCAGAAGTTGTGTGTCAGTAGTTGTGTGTCAGTAGTTGTGTGTCAGTAGTTGTGTGTCAGTAGTTGTGTGTTAGTAGTTGTGTGTCAGTAGTTGTGTCAGTAGTTGTGTGTCAGTAGTTGTGTGTTAGTAGTTGTGTGTCAGTAGTTGTGTGTCAGTAGTTGTGTCAGTAGTTGTGTGTCAGTAGTTGTGTGTCAGTAGTTGTGTGTCAGTAGTTGTGTGTCAGTAGTTGTGTCAGTAGTTGTGTGTCAGTAGTTGTGTCAGTAGTTGTGTGTCAGTAGTTGTGTGTCAGTAGTTGTGTGTCAGTAGTTGTGTCAGTAGTTGTGTGTCAGTAGTTGTGTCAGTAGTTGTGTGTCAGTAGTTGTGTCAGTAGTTGTGTGTCAGTAGTTGTGTTTACAGGATGCAGAGCTGGAGGCAGAGATGGGATTTTTCTTCTTCTGTGGTTTCTCTTCAGAGTCTAACAGGAAGAAGAGGTCAAAGGTCAGATACATGTCAGTGGTCAATTCTTTTGCGGGTCTGATAGTTTCAGATCCTAACAGGAACCAACAGGAACCAACAGGAACCAACAGGAACCAACAGGATCTTGCAGCATGGTGTCCAACATACGGCCCGCGGGCCAGAACCAAATATGAGAAATAACTCAAATTAACAGTGTCTTTAGTAAACCAGCAGAGGGACCAATGTTCTAATAGAGAACGGTTCCTCAGTGTTTGTGTCTACGTGAGTTTTATGGATCAAATGATCACATGTTGATATTCTACGTGGTCACTTTCTCACTTCAAATGTTTTCAGTGTGAACAAGGTTTTTAACGTTGGAGGTTCCAGATGCATCTTGGGAAACTTGGAAATATACTTCAGTGGAAACGCTGATCATCCTAATCATACTATAGTAAATAGTAGACAGTATATACTATAGTAAATAGTAGACAGTATATACTATAGTAAATAGTAGACAGTATATACTATAGTAAATAGTAGACAGTATATACTATAGTAAATAGTAGACAGTATATACTATAGTAAATAGTAGACAGTATATACTATAGTAAATAGTAGACAGTATATACTATAGTAAATAGTAGACAGTATATACTATAGTAAATAGTAGACAGTATATACTATAGTAAATAGTAGACAGTATATACTATAGTAAATAGTAGACAGTATATACTATAGTAAATAGTAGATAGTATATACTATAGTAAATAGTAGACAGTATATACTATAGTAAATAGTAGACAGTATATACTATAGTAAATAGTAGACAGTATATACTATAGTAAATAGTAGACAGTATATACTATAGTAAATAGTAGACAGTATATACTATAGTAAATAGTAGACAGTATATACTATAGTAAATAGTAGACAGTATATACTATAGTAAATAGTAGACAGTATACTATAGTAATAGTAGACAGTATATACTATAGTAAATAGTAGACAGTATATACTATAGTAAATAGTAGACAGTATATACTATAGTAAATAGTAGACAGTATATACTATAGTAAATAGTAGACAGTATATACTATAGTAAATAGTAGACAGTATATACTCATTGAGTTTATACTAGAGTTAGTAGGACATTTACTACACACACAGAGTGACTTCAGGGCCCCGCCTCAGCCCCATGAGCCAATCAGTAAACACCCCATACAGGAGGAGGCGGGGCCAGTCTGAGGTGAGTCATTCATTGTATCACTCGTCATGTGCTAATACTTCATGTTTACTAATATTTGTTACTATAAAGTATCAATAGGTTGTAGAGGTGTAATGGCTTCCATGGTAACCATTTTAACTGGTGATAAATGTTTGATATCAGGTGCTGATAATAATTATTCACTAAATCTATTATTTAACATTCAGATGAAGTTTTCTGTCAAAGATACAACATGCTTAGTCTCACTAATGGTCACGTGCACTGTCACAGACCTGTTACCTACGAGGTCTTTATTCGTGGTCTCAACAATACCTTTATATCACAATGTAAAGTGTGTGTGTGTGTGTGTGTGTTACCTATTGTGTAGATTGTTGGTTCTGGTCTGCTTCAGTTTGTTGGTCGACCTGCAGAAGAAGGAGCAGCTTAATTTATATAAATGATGGATGGATGGATAAATGGATGGATGGACGGATGGATGCTCCCTAGGTCTGGGCTGTACCGGCCCAGCAGTTGCTACGTGTGTCTCTTCACACACTAAAGGTGCGTTCACACCAAACGCGACTGAAGCGACTCAATTACATTCAAAATCAATGTAAATGAGGCGATCTCAAGCGACCCAACTTGCGCGATTCCGGGGTGTGTGTGAGTGTTGTATTCTGTCCAATCACAGCAATGATCAGAGCATAACACTACAGTCACTACCACTCTATGGACGGGTGTAGTGACACAGACTGTAACCAGACTAAATGATGGTCTGTTACACACACACTTACACTGATTTGCACGTGTGTACACGCCTGGACGCCTAATATAATGAGTATCTGTAAACTCTCATCCCTAATGTCACCTTAATTGCTTTTCTTTTCTCCGTCTTTGTCACTCCTTCCACCTCTAGCACCACTAGGGGCGCTGTTTCCCTCTACTCTTTTCTGTTTCTCAGTGGTGTTGTGAGTTAGTGGCTGCTGATTGCTAACGAGTTCCACCCGCAGCAGGCAATCAGCAGCTCCATAACGGCAGCACCCTGGTCCTCAGTCGAGGCCAGATCGTCACGCTGCAACCGAGAGCTACCCAGACCTCCACCCCATCGGCTCCACCCCATCAGCTCCAGCTTCCACCTTGTCCCGGCTTGCCTCTACCTGTTGCTGCTCGTCTGTCTGCCTTCCTGCCTCTGCCTGCCATCCTCGGCCCCCTCCCCGGACACTTGGTTAAGCTTTGCACCTTTTAGCGGACCCCAGGTCTTGCCTGCTCCCTTAGTTTAGTAAATAAAACAGTTAAATTCAGTTTTGTCTCCGTGTGTTGTCATCTGCACCTGAGCTCTTACCTGCTCCGTAACCATCTTATACTGTTTTATAATGTATTGCACTGTTTTTATTGTAAAGTGGCCTGAAAGGTGATTTTAAATAAAATGTATTATTAAAATCAATGTAAATGATGCAACCTCAAGCAGCGCAACTTCAGTGATTCCAAATACTAGATCATGTGAATGAGTCAGCACGACCGTCACTGTGTGTAGAGCTGAGGCTGTACACTTCCTCTACTTACTGAGGAATAATCCTTCATAAACCTTTTAAAACCTTTATAAACTCTATAAGTTGGTCATTTAAACCACAAGTACAGGTAAGCTGTCTATGGTGTTGTGGCGAAATTATTAGTGATGCTTAATAATATATTTACTCATATATTTTAATCCTTAAGCCTTGGGGTGTAACTTTCCATTGTGTCTTCAACTTTGCTTTTCACTCTGGGTCAGACCACCTTGTCCAAAGCACATGATATGTTCCCCAAAACAACCTCAAGGACAGATGCGTAGGCACTCTGTGTACGCACTCACATGGCTACACTCACATACACATCCATTCACACACACGAACACATAAACGCACACACCTCCGTCTCCATGACAATCAGCAGATACCGGGGAACAGGCTGTTTTGACCCAAAGGAGAAACTGTCTCTCTTTTCACCCGCTGTCCTTCCCTCCTCCTTCTCTCTCTAGGAGGGAGGGGGGACTGAGCAGGGATATACGTGATGTGTCAGAATTGTCTCTCTCTCGATCATCGGCCGGACGGTCACTAATTTTTGTTCCACTTTGTTCCATCTTTGTACCTTTTTTTACTTAGTTTTAGAATAAACGTTTTTTATAAAATCATCAATGCTTCGCCTGGACTCCATCATTCAACCAGAGCAATAAATCATGTCTCCAAATGAGGTCAACCGCAAATTCTGCCGTAACAATGGTAAGTGCTGTAAACGTACGACTGTAGAAGATGTGATCAGCCCTCCCAGTGCAGCACACTCGCACTATTCATACTATTCACACTGCTATTCATACTGACTCTTTGAAAAAGTAAAGTGTCACTAACCACTGTGACCAGTCCACTGGCCAACGCTGCGTTCTCCACGCCATCCACGGCCGCCTGAGCCACTTCATTAGCTCCAGTAACCGCAGAGTCTGCCACGATGTTGGCCTGCTCACTGGTCTTCTGAGTAACTGAAAATATATTATCATTTTTATTATTTCTCTATTAAATCAAGAAAATTCTGTGTGTGTGTGTTTGTGGAGCGAATCTCTCCCCAATGCTGTTTGTTTGACCTGAAACTTTTTTAACAGCTTCCACATAGCCCGAGTGTGTGCATCCATTATTTTGGACTTCCTTGGTTTTGCAAAACGTTTATTTTAATTTTATTTTGCCAGGACGACACATTCATTTTTTAACCAGAAGTGAAACATATTCAGCTTTTGACCTCAGTGTAAGGGGTGCTAGAGCACCAATCTGTTAATTTACAACCTCTAATAATCAGTAGAAGAAGACCACGTGGCCACATGGTGTGCAACCATTATTTCGGACTTACTTGGTTTTGCAAAACGTAAATTTTTTTTTGTGGTATTTCTGCGTTTGTTTTGTTTTTTTTCATTCATGAGTGAGACGCATGCATTTCAACAACCTATGACGGAGTATGTGTGTGCGTGTGTGTGAGAGAGAACCACGGAGGAGATGGAGAATCCTACTGGCAACCAGGAGGACAGGTAGTGAGTCTCACACACACACACACACACACACATCTCAAAACACGTCCTCACCACACATAAGGTATTTATAATAAAAATATACTAAATGAGTAAGATAAAACAAAAAACTCGACAATATGTATACAAAAAATACACAAAATGACAACAGAAATGCACAAAAATATACAAAAAGGCTTCAAAAAACACACATTACTAAAAATAAACCAAACAACAAAAATATGGAAATCACTCAAAATACACAAAACTAAATATTTATACAAAAGTACACAAAATGACCTCAGAATCACTACAATGGCAACAAAAAACAATTATACAAAAAATGCACAAACACTCAACAGAAATGCACAAAAATACACATGACTCCAAAAAACATACATTACAGAAAAATACACCAAATAAAAAAAATATATAAAAATGAGTAAAAACAACAAACACATTCATGTCCCATAGATTTAAACCAGATAAATCACACACTATTTTACTTTGCACCCACAAATAAACCCCTTTATAACACTACAGAGTATGTACACGTCTTTGTACATCCAACCTTCAAACACATACTTATTTGGACATAATTGACAACTCTACTTAAGCTCCTCCCACTATATGAATACATACTTCCGACGTAATTATTGATAATAACTGTGGAGAACAAGGACTTTAATGATAATCCACTGACAGGAAGTGGATCATCAGTCAGAACCTGAAGGTTAGCGTTTGAGACTCTGGTTACTGAATATTAGCTAACGTTAGCCCATGCTAATGCTAATATCTGTATGTTCTGTCAAAGGTTAGCTTTGGTGGCTTTATTGGATGTGGTGCAGTGTAGTGTGTGTGTGTGTGTGTGTGTATTAAAGTTATTTTGTTCACCTGAGTTAAAACCCGTCACCACTCCACCCATTGTCTTGTTTCCTGGAAAAAAATTACACAATAATGTTGTTCATTAAACAAACACACACACACACACACACACACACACCACCCTTCATCCATCCATCCACCCTTCATCCATCCATCATCCATCTATCCGCCCTTCATCCATCCTTCTGCCCTTCATCCATCCTTCTGCCCTTCATCCATCCATCTACCCTTCATCCATCCACCCTTCATCCATCCATCATCCATCTATCCGCCCTTCATCCATCCATCATCCATCCTTCTGCCCTTCATCCATCCATCTGCCCTTCATCCATCCATCATCCATCTATCCGCCCTTCATCCATCCATCATCCATCCTTCTGCCCTTCATCCATCCATCTACCCTTCATCCATCCATCATCCATCTAGCCGCCCTTCATCCATCATCCATCCATTCACCCACCTACAGAGATGACTCCATCCTTAGTCTTGGCCGCCGCCCCCTCCACCCCAGCCTTAGTTTTCTCAGCAGCGTTCATCACTCCTCCTTTAGCTGCAGAGAAACCTTTCTTAAAAGAATCCATTTTTAATCCTAAACTTTGTTTCTGGTCTCACTGAAGTCTCTCTGTGTGTGTGTGTGTGTGTGTGTGTGTGTCTCAGTCTGTAGGTGTGGTAGTCAGCTCTCTGCCAGCTTTCACTTCACTCTGCTAATGGACTGTGTGTGTGTGTGTGTGTGTGTGTGTGTGTGTGTGTGTGTGTGTGTATTGATCACTGCAGTACCAGCAGCTCAGAATGCAGATGTCATCATTATCACTTATCTGAGAAAGCTATAAATAGGAACTGGACAATCGTGTGTGTGTTTGTGTGTGTGTGTATTCTTGATGAGTCACTGCTCACATGACTCCACTCTGTCTACAGTTTAAATCAATGCTCAGAGGTTTGTTAGTATTAAACCTGTAATATTTCAATCTTTAATATTTTCAATAATTCTAATTTACAAGTAATAATAATAATAGTAATTAATAATAAAACTACTCCCTCAGATATGAAGGGAGGAGGGAGGAGAGATTCAAGGTAGAAAATGGAAGGATGGGGAAGAGTTGGTTGTTGTGAGATGTGAAGTTGTCGGTGTGAAGCTCTCTCTAACACTCCCTCTATGTCTGCTTCTTCCCTTGTGTGTTTGCTCCTGTACTCCTTCTGGCTTTTGTCTTGCAGGTCCGTGGGATCCTCAGTGTGGAGTTACAGAGTCTCAACAACTCTGTCTCCACCCTTTCCTCTGCACACACCCAACACAGCATAACGTGGATGGCTGTTCATCATAGGAATGGGATCCACACAAGGTTCCTGCTGCTTAACAGAAGGTTTTCCTTGCCGCCATGATGAATTCATGTTGGGTGTGGGATACATATGTATGTGTATATACGTATATATGCATATGTGTGTATCCATAAAATGAAGAGTCCGTCCTTAAGACTGCTCTACTGTAAAGTGCCTTGAGATACCATTGGTTATGATTTGGCGCTATACAAATAAAAGATTGATTGATTGATTGATTGATTGATTGATTGATGGAGAACATCTGGTTCCACTGGTTGGGGTTAGTAAACAGAAGGACAACAGAATAGAATAGAAGGATAGACCATCAGAATGTTCTAGACTAGTTGAGCCGTGACCATCAGTCAGGAACCACCAGCTCCAGCATCAAGACACCTGAAACATAAAAGAGAACCATCAGAGGGCGAGGAGAAGACACAGACTGCAGAAAAACATGATACATTATGATACACTTGTTCCTAGTGGTTATGTTAATATTAAACATCTTGCAGCATCCTCTATGCTCTGAAATGTTACCATTACAGACGAGGTTTCGTCTTGTACTGGTCACATGTAATGATATATGGGGTGGACGTCAGTGTAAATGGTGTGAAGCAGTGTGAGCAATATGACGGGTTAGGGTTAGTGGGGGGTTGTTTACAACCCGGCACAACGATACGGTGTCTGACTGGATATCATGGTGGATCATGTTTGAATATAATGTTGGTGTTCTACTAAATAATCTTAGTTCTTAGTTCCTATTTTTAGGTTTAGAGCTTTATTTCCTAGTAGTTAAGTTAATGCTATTATACAGTATACACTACAGCATATAAGTAGGTTTTGAGTTTAGCCTTAAAGGTGTAGAGAGTAGCAGCCTCCTGTAGTAAGACTGGGAGCTGGTTCTAAAGGGGAGGAGCCTGGTAGCTGAATGCTCTGCCTCCTGTTCTACTTCTAGACACTTTAGGAACTTCCAGAAGACCATCAGACTGAGAGCAGAGTGATCTACCTGGACGATAGAGCACTAACAGGTCTCTATAGATATACAGAAGCTAGATCATGTAGAGCTTTGTATGCTAACAGGAGGATTTTAAACTCTATTCTAGATTTTACAGGAAGCCAATGAAGAGAAGCCAATACTGTAGAAATATGTTCTCTCCTGTTAGTACCTGTTAGTATTCTAGCTGCAGCATTCTGAATTAACTGGAGACTTTTTAGTGAGTTACTAGGACATCCTGACAGTATAGAGTTACAATAATCTAATCTAGATGTAACACATGCATGGATTTGTTTTTCAGCATCACTCTGGGTCAAGATATTCCTGATTTTATAGATATTACAGAGGTAGAAGAAGGCTGTCCTTGTGATTTGTTTAATATGAGAATTAAAGGATAAGTCAGTATCAAAGATAATGTCTATGTTTATTACTGTGGTGCTGGGTGACAGAGTGATGTCATCTAGAGACACTATTTACTCTGATAATTTATCTCTGAGGTGTTTTAGACCAAATAAAATCACTTTGGTTTTATCCTGGTTAAGAAGGAGAAAGTTACGACTCATCCAGGATGTGATGTCATTAAGACAAACCTGGAGTTTTAATAACTGATGAGTTTCATCTGATTTCATTGAGAGATAAAGCTGTGTATCATCTGCATAGCAATAGAAATGTATATTATGTTCTCTGATAATGTTACCTAGTGGAAGCTTATATAATGTAAAGAGTATTGGTCCTAAAACTAAACCTTGTGGAACTCCATGATTAACTCTGGCTGAGGACAGATTATTAACATGAACAAAGTGGTTCTGTCTGATAGGTAGGATTTAAACCCAAAAACACTTTCCAGTCTCTGCAGCAGTAGATGATGATCCACTGTATCAAAGGCTGCACTGAGATCTAAGATCATTAGAACTGAGACCAACCCTCTGTCTGAGGCTAAGAGGAGATCATTGGTTACTGTTACTAAGACAGTCTCTGTGCTGTGATTGGCTCTAAAGCCAGACTGAAAGCTCTCTATAAATTGTTCCTGATTTGATCTGGTGCTGAGCACTGATAAAGTTATCATAGTAGGTGACTTTAACATTCATGTTGATGATGAAAACAACAGCTTAAATAAATTATTTATCTCACTATTAGATTCAATCAGCTTTACACAACATGTAAACAAACCAACTCATTATCTTAATCATGCCCTGAGGCCTCATTTATAAATGCGTACAAAACAAAGTGTACGCCACTGATAAGATAATGTGACCCTGCCGTACGCACAAAATCATGAGAAAAAGGAAACTCCGCCCCCAACAGTAGAAGGATGAAATTAAAGACAGTTCTGTGAACGTGATACATTTGTGTGAAATAATCGACTATACACTCCACAACACAATATGTATGAAGGGTATATTTTTTAAAACAAAAAGTTTTATAATGACGCCCCAGGCAATGTGTGAACGTGCGCGCAGCCACACACGAAAGCTTACTGAATCAATGGTGTTCTGTCATTGTGAGATAAATCTAACATGTTGTTATGAAATCCAAACAATAAGGCAGCCAGTAACCGTGTTCTTAAAATGTGCGACTAATAAAGTTTTATATTCTTTTTTCTGACCTACTTGCTCTTTTCGTTTTCTTTTAGTGCCATCATTGTTTACCACTGATCCATACACAGTATCTCAACAGAAAGTAGCTATCAGTGGCCTACGACAGAGAAAATAGATGATGTTATCAACAGTGGAATGTTGTCACTGCACACAGCTCTGGATGTTGTTGCGCCGCTTAAAAAAGAAGACGTTATGTCATAAAAGGATCGAAAAACTGGTATAATTCTGAAATGCATCTTTTAAAACAGGCATCTCAAAATTTAGAAAGGAAGTGGCTCTCATTGAACCTGGTAGAAGGCCATACTGCCTGGAGAGAAAGTTTGTTAGCTTATAAAAAAGCTCTTTGTGAAGCTAGAACTTCCGTTTACTCAACTCAAATAGAGGAAAACAAGAACAATCCTTGGTTTCTATTCAACACTGTAGCCACGCCCACCAAAAGCCACAGCTCTGTTGAACCTTCTATTCCTGTCAACCTGAGCAATGACGACTTCATCAACTTCTTTACTGATAAAATGGATGATAAAAGCACAATGAGATGATTATTAAAAATCAGTACAAGGAGTAGGACTTCTAACCCTACTCCTTTTTGGACAAGATATATTGTTTGGGGTGTATGGGAGTTTAGGGATAATTTTTGCATTATTGTATATTTTAGTTAATGTGGTATTATATTGTTGTTTGTCTGAAATAAATACAATTAAAAAAAGTTGAATTGAACTGACTAAAACACTAGGGATGTCCCGATACAATTTATCTATTTATTTATTCCGATACGATACCAGCATGAATCATACATACTTTTATTACTTATTTTGTAGTGTGTGAAATGATAGAAAAAGCTTGATCATGTGATGTTACTCAAACAGAGAACAATAGTCAGCAACAGTTACTTTGTTGGAGTGTGAACCACAGTCACCTATAGATAAAAGTGTTGAAGTGAGAAAATCTTATCGGAGAGCTTATATCGGTGATTTTAGATGCAATCCGATAAAACCCGATATTTGTTTTCTGGGTGATATCGGACTGATATACGATATCAATATCGGATCGGGACACCCCTACGAAACACACACACACACACAATAAACACACATTGAATACACACTAAACACACACACCGTTCATCAACCCTCAGAGCTGCTTTAATGTGCTTGTGCTGACATGAGGTTCTACTGAGAACAGATCAACCTGCAGCTCCATCTAGTAACTAAACATGTGAACTACATGAAGCTCTGTGTAAATAAATAAATATGTACCATTACATCATGAAACAGAAAAGGGACAATTTTGTTGTTTCTCCACAGGTTCAGAGCGAGTTCTATTTTATAATATGTGTGAGAATATCACATGCTTGAGCATGCCTTCCGTTTTTCACGTCTGTTGATCTGGATGATGCATATTTCCCCATCCTGCTGTATCTTTCCCACAGAAGGTATGCGCTTTCTGGGGGATACATTACGGCTACCGCATTCTCCTCTTCAGTCTTTCTTAAGCCCAAGGGTGTCTGTGTGGTGTGCGTAAGCAGTGACTGCCCCACTGGGTCAGTAGGGCATCCGCTTGGCCGTGTGCCCGGATGGCTGGCTGCTTAGCACAGTCGTAGTTTGGAGCGCACAGGCATATTTGATTACGTCACCTGTCTGACAGTAGGTTCCGTGATAAATGCGGGATGGAGCATGTCGACCCCAGCATAGGATATTATTCTCCTGGGGCGAGGGCTGGGCGATTTTGCCTTAAAAAAAATCAGATTTTTTGTTTTCGATTCAATTTTTGATTTTTTTTTAATGCACCTAAAATTGAGTGCAGACATCAGATATATTGTCAAAAGTGCAACTTTATTGCTGTGATTGTCCTCTGTGGTTCACGGCTCAACTAGTCTGGAACACAATGATGTTCTATAAATTAAAATGAAAAAAAAAAATATATATATATATATATTTTTTTTTTTTTTAAACTCAAATTGGCAAAATAAAAATAGTTTTTATCTACAAATTCAATTAATTGATTAAATCGATTTTTGCCCAGCCCTACCTGGGGTTATCCCTGCACTCCATGTCTTTCACGACGCCCCTCTTGGTGAGACGGGTGAAAGCTTTCAGGACATGCCGTGCGTTTCTCCAACCGGGAAAAATCTGTACATTCAGATTATGCCCTCGGGTACCCGAGGTGATGTCATTTGCCATCCCCGTAATCTGCTGTAGTCACCTCCACAAGGGAATATCCCAACTGTGGATGACCTCATGTGGGCTGAACCCCGTGCGTCATGGCGCATAACCCAACCGTTTTTCATGGAGGAAGGATATTCTTGCGATATCATAAAATGCAATTTTCTAATCGCAAAGGCTGCAATTCTTATTTATTTTTTGGACCAACAAGCTACATCCTTATCGATCCTGTTACCGGTATTTTTAAGGTGGCTCCTCTCGGTGGAGCGGGTGAAGACGTTCAGGGCACGCCTCGCGCTGTTTCGACCAGGCAAATCTGTTCGGTTCAGATTATGTCTTCGGTCTTCAGGTTGATGGCTTCAGCCATCCTCGTGATCCGTCTCGGACGCCTCCGCATGTGGGAATTCCAGCTGTGGGTGGCCTCACATGGGCTGTGTCCTGTGCATCATAGCGCACGGAGAGCGTTGGTTACGCCAGAGTGCGGCGCGACTCTGTGCCACTGGCGAACCTTGGGTTCCTGATGCACTGTGTACCTATGGGCACAGTTACATCCGGGAAGGTGGTCTCCACAGACGCCAGCCAAACAGGTTGGGTTGGGGTACTCGAGAGCAGGTCAGTGACGGACCGCTGGGATGCGGACCTCCTGTGCTTTCACATGAATTATTTGGAACTCTCAGCTGGGTTCTGCTCGCTGGTTTGCTCCCTTCCGTTTCTCTAGGGATATCATGTCCTGGTGAGGACGGATAATACTACGACCGTAGCGTACATGACCCGCCAGGGCGGTTTACGCAACAGATCCTGTGAAGGTGTGGTTGTCTGGGATATCCTGGGGATCCAGACCGCGGGCCCGGATCTGCTGTCAAGGGACGTGCTGGTGTACGGGGAGCAAATGTTACACCCGCTGGTGGTGCAACAGCTGTGGGCCTGTTTAAAATGGGCCTAGGTGGACCTGTTTGCCGCGGGGGGTAAAACATGCAGTGCGTGATGTTCTTTTCCCTGTGCGACACGTATGCTCCCCTTGACGTAGACTGGCCGCGAGTGCCTTTTACGCGTTCCTCCCCATTGGCTCTGATGCCCCCCACCCTGTCCAGGGTGAGGGAGCATGACCATACACTGATCCTGTTGGCTTCTCATTGGCCTGCCATGCGC
>NC_041058.1:0-12500 GCF_900634775.1 Gouania willdenowi | reverse complement strand
GCACTTCACCCACATTGCCTAGTATGAATGTAGTGTGTGAATGAGTGTTGGTGCTGGTGGGAGGGGCCAATGGCGCATAGAGTTGTCACGATACCAAAATAAGTAACCACGATACTATACCAGACAAAGTATCACATAATTAACCCTTTTTTATTATTATTTTCATGAACTGCAATGTATTTGTACAAGTTATAAATACTTATATTTATAGTTATAAAAAAACTAATAAATGAAGTTAGAATTTATATGTTTGAAATTAATAAAATAATCATTCAGTTTCCTTGTGCATTAATGTATGTTTAACTAATAAAAATAATCAACTTAGGATAATATAATAAACCATAGTGATCATTGCTCAGGATATTTTTTTGATTTGATTTGTTGTTGAAGATCAACTTTAGTCCCATCAGAAAAATCCAAAACCCATCATCATGAGTTCATCCTTTCATTGGAGACACAAGGACATTATTTAGTTAATGTGTGTAGCGTGAATCAGACTCCGCCCACCTGTGACTCATGCTAACAGCACAGAGACGTGGACGTGTTGCTAAAGGTCATCCACTCACTTTTTCCCATGAAGACCAGAAACAGGAGGGACTGGCTGAGCTGAACAGGAAGTTTATCAAAGCTGGCTTTGCTAATACTTCCTGTCTTTGTCAGATGGAATGTTAGCCTTTAAAAAGCTGCTGTAGATAGAAATGATCTCCAATATAATAATAATAATTCATTCATAATATGCAGCACTGCTATTGGACAAAACAAACAGCAGTTAGGCCACGCCCACAGATCATTCCTCTGTCCCATAGCTTTCAGGATGATTTTGGGTTAGAAAGAACATAAGGGACCAGGACACACGGAGGACCACTAGAACCATTAGAACCACCAGCCTGTGAAGATCAGCAGGTCTGGTCCTGGTCAGTAGATGATGGAGACACTGAGAGTTCCAGGGGCCACAGTGGGGGACAGTCACTGCAGTGGTATCTGTCAATGTGTCCTTGGGCAAGGCACTTCACCTACATTGTCTAATGTGTGAGTGAGTGTTGGTGGTGGTGGGAGGGGCCTATGGTTCACTATGGCAGCCTCGCTTCTGTCAGTCTGTCTGTCAGCTGTGGCTACAATAGTAGCTTACCACCACTAGGTGTGGAGTGAAATAATAATGACTTGACTCTATAAAGTGTCTTTGATAAAGCTCTATATAAAATCCAATGCATTATTATTATCATTATTATTATTAGAACCACTAAGACCAACTATACTCAGTTATAAAATGTTTCATAAGAAGGGGGGGGGGGGGGGGGGGGGATGATTTATGCCAAAGACACTTTTAACTGTAATGAAATTCTGGTCGCAAATGAGAATGATTTGGAATTTCTTATTTATAAACTTCCATCATCAAATGCAGATTTTTATGAAAAGCTAAACATTTAATTATGGGTTATTATGATTTTGTGACCTAAATGTGAATTGAAAAGTCAAGTAAGTCCAGAAAAAACTGAGAGGTCCAGATGCAGACCTGCACGTTCAGCTCCAGAAGCTCCATATATGGGCTCCTGCACAGCAGCTCTTCTCCTAAAGGTGCAGTAATGCAACATTTTGGTGCAAATGCCAACAACCAAAGAAGAAGAAGAAGAAGCTTACTTTTCTGAGAACATGGTAGGTTAAGAGTTTTTTACGTGAATGGATCGATAAAATTATGAATCCTTGACACTTGTTCAGACTGACTGTAACTCAGGGCTACACTGTAGCTGTAGATTGATCCACACACTGTACGACTGTACAATAAAACAGTCTGGGGCATTTGACTAAATATGTAAATATATCTGCTTGCCCCGCCTGTAAATATGTATATAATCTGTATCCTTTATACCTTTTATATTATTATCTTATTTTAAATTTTTCTAATTATATTTCCTTTTATTTTTAGTTTCTGTTATTTTATTGCTTATTTATCTTCATTGCATTAATTTTCTGGGGTTTTTTTGGGGTTTTTTCTGTGTTTTGCCTTCTTTTGTGTTTTTTACTGAACTTTATCTGATGTGGATCAATAAAACTATCTATTTATCTATATCTACTATTAGTTTCTTCAGATGATCTGTTGATGTAAAATACAATATTTACATTAGCACAAAGCATTTTTTAGGCTAAGCTAACGTGGCTAGGGTTAGGGTTAGGGTTAGGGTTAACCCTAACCCTAACCCTAACCCTAACCCTGGCTATTTGTCATGACATTAATTTTGATTCCATTGTAACTGAGTGTGTTTTTATAATAATGGTTTTACAGTTTACCAGGAAATATAAAAATCTGTAGTTTGATTTATTGTTGTATTTGTGTCTATTAAAAATGATGGCATGGTTGATCTTATTTAACGTAAATTAAAACTTCATGCGTTTTAAATGTAGATTTGAAGGTTTTGTTTTGATTGTTACATAAAAATATTATCTGACCAAATCTTATGTTTTTTCTCTTTATGTTATTATAGAATTAAAGCAACTTTTTCCTAATGAACCTGTTTCACTCACTGATGCTTAATGTTTTAAATGTTTTTATTTTTCAGATGCATGTTTGTATTTTTGTCAGCAACTTGAAACCTGAGGTGATCTGCTGCACAACGTGATGTGAGCATTATTATCATTGCTCCATTTGTCCATAACTACAGTCATTTAAGCTTTAGAAGTTGGAGAAACACTTTGATGTACATGTGAAAAATACAAAAACATTTCAAGGTAAGATTCATCTAAACAAACTGCTTCTCTCGTCTCCTTTTTCGGCATGTACAAAAAATAAGAAAAAAATAGTGAATGTAACCATGTCGGAAATAAACTGAATAAATAAATAAATAAATAAATATTTATTTATCTAATAACTTTATATTTTTATATTGTGTGTATGCTAATATATATAGTGCTGAGTAGTTTTATAGTATTATATATTTATACATCTTTCCTTTTCCAGTATTTTATTTAAGTGTATGTTTTAGATCATCTTAATATTGTTCATTTACACAAAAACAATAAAAGCTTTTATTCTAAAAGAGTTTTTTCTCCTCTGTAGCTGATGCTTGTTTATGTGGAATTGTTTTATTAATTCTATATTTTGTTATGAGCACTATGATGTGACTTTTTCTTTTAGTTGGTTTTTTTTTATAAACAAAGTTGAATTAAATTAAATAAAGACACTAAACTGATGTCTTCCTTAAAGGTATTGTGGACGATGTTTAAAAAAACAAACCTCTCCACATTTTGAAAAAAAACGTGCATGTGCAACACGCCTACGTGTGCGGGAGAGCGTGCACGAGCCCCGTTTTCCTCGTGCACAGCTCTGTTTACAAGTTGGTGTGGACATCGGTCACACAAACTTACCTTACAAAAGAAGATTTGCACTTTTCCCACTACGTCAAACTCACACCGATAAGTAAAAATCCATTTTCAAAGGACCCGGTGCGCATCGAGCACGAGCACGTACGACGGCCTTTAGTAAACATGAATGACAATTAGCAGGACCAATAGTCTAACCCTAACCAATAGTCTAACCAATAGTCTAACCAATAGTCTAACCAATAGTCTAACCAATAGTCTAACCAATAGTCTAACCCTAACCAATAGTCTAACCAATAGTCTAACCCTAAGCCTAAGCCTAAGCTAAACATCGTCTACAGTACCTTTAAGTTTCATCATGTTTACAGCTCATTGTATTTGTTTAATATTGTTTTGTGTTGATCTTATATAACTTCATTTGTACTTTTTTAGACATTACTAAATATTGCCTTTTGTCAACCACTTATTTGTGTCTTTAGTTTATGATCCATATTACTACTAACTTAAACAATACTGGTTTGATAATTCTTTGGAACATTTACTGTTAGTTCTCGCCAAGGTAAGTTTCAGTGGTTCTAATATAAATGTATTTGTATCTGGCATTGTATACTTAATATGTTAATAACATTATGCATATTCACAACTGTAACAAAATGTACATTTTTGTATATTTGACTGATGTCATTAATATTAGATTCATGATATATATATATATTTATAACATTAACTATATTCCTTGAGGTCTACTTTCACTAGATCTGAGCTTTAAGCTGTGCTTTTACTTATAGACATTATACAGTGATTATCAAGTCATGATTCTGCATATGATTAATTATTTCTAGTGTAGTTTTAATGCAATTGTGCATAAATTATGAGACACCATCCTAGTAAAACCTTAAAATTGCAATTTTTTTAAAAATAAGAAAATACGTAAAATATAAACACAAATTGTCTGTCGAACGTAAAACCACGTTTTGATATTGTTTCATAAAACAATTAGCTCTGGACTGTAAGAATCACTTTAATCAATATTCACATAATTACAAAAAAAAAAAATAACATAAAGATACTATACATAACTGTGACACAGTTATAAAACAGACAATGAAATATTTTACCTTCATGTGTTTTACTTAAAATTTTAAGGTATTAACAATGCTGTGAATTTTTAAACATTGAATTTATCCAACATTTATCCTCGTTTTAAGGTTTAAACAAAGATGTTGTGATAAGACTGAAGCACAAATTAAACCATTGTGTCTCTAGAGGAAATCAAAACGATCGAAATCATTCACGGAAATGCTGATCAATTTATATGTTGTCGATGAGGTGATTATACTTAGTTTTTTCAATGTAAGATATTAAAACACAGAGAAACCTTCAGGAAATGCCTAGTCAGCATGGCTATGCTATCTGTTTTATTTTGTTTGTTTTTTCCTCATTTCCAATGTCACTTCCAGAGTTTAGGGTCTGCAGCTTTAAAAAGGTTATGGATAAAATGGATTTGGCTCAGGTGATTAAAGACTCTACAAACACTGATTGACTGAGCTTTTACAAACAGACCAGAAACAATTTTGAAATCATATAATATGATTCCTGGATTGGATTAAATAAGCATTTTAAACCTTTTCCAGCCACAGAATCCTGTAGGATTCCAAAGCAGGAACAACAAATCTTTATAGATTCAATCCATGATGTTAATTTGGATGAATTACTCTCGCATAAACTTGGACAAGGATTTTTCTCAATTCTCTAACAAAATACAGCAAATTATTACACAATTTACATGGAAAAGTAAATTAAGAGCTAAAAAAAAAAAAAAGGTCTTCCCTGGTTAAATGACTCTATTCTGAAATTAAATTGATAAAAGAACGCGATCGTTCTCTGTTGTTGGCGGCAAAACCAGGACATAACAGGCATCAGTTTATCTCATTAAGAAACAGAGGAAATAAGAACATCTAAAGCTGACTTTTTCATTTCTGCTTTAAATAGTGCACAAGGAAATTCAAAAATAACCTGGAATTATGTTTAAAAACTGACAGGTGACTCCCACAAAAATAAATCAGAACAAATGGAATCATTTCAGCAGAAATCAGTAATAACTAATGCTTTTTAATACTACATTATTGAATCTGTAGCAGAAATGTCTAAGGGTTAGGGTTCTCACTGTCTTTTTTCATAACAAACATCACTGAGACCAAAGTCGTTAACATAATTAAAACCATCTAAGGCCAGGAATTACAAACTCATCATCATCAACAGATTTGGAAAAGACACGAACATGCTTTAAGATTTTGGATCCGCTCTGGCTCCTCCCATTGCTTCCATCATTAATCTTTCACTTTCCAGGGGTCACTTTCCAAACTCCTGAAAATCTGCTATTGTTACGTCACATTTTAAATCTCTATCAATAACTACCGACCAATAAACATTATTATGGCCATTTCCAAAATTGCAGAAAAGTGGGTAGCTGAGCAGATTGTCCAGTACTTAAACAGTAGCTCCGCCTCTTTCCACTCCATGCAGTTTGGTTTCAGATCAAAACATTCCACTGAAACGGCTTCGTGCCTTTTTACTGAAAAAATAAAATCTTCTCTTAACAAGGGTGGAGTAGAAGGGGAGGTGTTGTTGGATCTCAGTAAATCACGCTGTACTCCTCACATTTTAGTTTCTCTAGTGACACTGATCTGGTTCTAATCACATCTGCATGATCGTACACATCATTAACAACAGCAAGTCTGAGTCTCTAACCACTGGGGTTCCTCAGGGCTCAATATTAGGTCCTCTATTATTTAGCCTTTATATCAATGATTTGCCTACTGTCTGTTCTGAAGCTGAATGTTTGATGTATGCAGATGATACCGTTGTTTTTGTTCATGGTCTCTCCAATGACATTGTTGCAGCTAAACTCACTATAGCAACGACTCTTGTCACATCTTGACTGTAGGAGAACTGTACGTATGTTTGTCAGTAAAACCAATAGAGCTTCACCTAATCCCAACATGCTGGAAAAAAATTTCACATTGTAAATCAATACAAATATCTTGTGTTAGTAATAGTCACATCTCTCCTAACCCTAAAGCTCATATTGACAAATTATGTAAAAAAAAAAAGTTTATTCTCGCAAATTTCCGCTTAATCCAAATCTACATTTCATGATTTTCAGCCACTGCAACTGTTACGACTGTTGTCATGTGTCAGTTTTGTTTGTGTGCTACCTGTGTTTCTGTGTTGTGCGCTGGGGGGGGGGGGGGGTGTCTCTCTATCAACAGCCCAACCTACGTGGTCTGTGAATAACAGGTCCACTTCGGATTGGCTGAGCTTCAGTGGAGGGCGGATACAAAAAAACCCAGATGACGTCTGATGTGGCCAGAGGTGGTTCAGAGGGCGGGTCATCCTATAAGTTGGTCTCATGCCAGAGTTCAACAACACCTTTAGAAACATTATACAAACAAACCAATGAAATCATGGACAAAAAACCAAGGCGCTACACTCTGTAATTCTAAACAAGTACAGCCTTTTAAACTGGGACATATACAAAGTAACACATTTATCAGTTCATCAGCCACAGAAACGGCTCTGAGCGCATCACGCGTCACTCCAGGTTCTGCTAGCGGGCACTGTGTCATCCCTCTGTGTGGGAACGCTTTCAGTCGCTCAGCGTGGTCAGTGAGGGGCGTCGCTCAGTGGAACCCAATACCCCAGGAGGTTAAACATCTCACCACTAACAAGGCCTTTACCAAAAAAATTTGAAAATGTGGCTCATTAACTTGTAGGTCCGCCAACTTTAAAAGACAAGACAATATTTGGATATTGTAGCCTTTGAAACATGCGTTTTGTTTTGGGTTTTTTTTTTAGCTATATTACAATGTCACTTATATTGTTGTTATTGATTTGTCAAAGACTTGTAAATGAAGTCATGTTTGTATTTTAATGGTCAGGGGCTTTTTTAGACCACGTTTGTTCATGTGTTATATGCAATTGCACTAACCCTCATTTCAAATAAACCAGTCTAATCTAATCTAACCACTAAGACCGTTATGACCACTATGACAACTAGGACCACTAGGAAGACCACTAGTTCCCATTTGTGCTCAAAGTGCAACAAGACTAGAGAACCATTTGCTGGGTTTTGCAGTGATAGACTGACCCGCCTGTTCTTTAGTCTGGACTAAAGAACAGACTTAACAGCATTGGACCACAGTAGTTAAATCAGTTTGATTTGGAGCAGGATTCGTGTTGTTGGAATGTACAATAGTAAATATATAGAGATTTATCCCAAAGTGCTTTACATATCAACTCATTCACTCTCACACTCACACAGCAATGGGACTGAGCTGTCACGCAAGGTGCTAGTCAACCAATGGAAGCAACTTAGGGTTTAGTGTCTTGCCCAAGGACACTTTGACACATAGTCAGGTACTGGGATTGAATCCCCAACCTCTTGATCAGAAGACGACCTGAGCCACGGTTCCTTAGGTTTCTGAGCAGTGTTTCTTTTGTAAATAAATGTCATTTAAAAGTTCAATGTGTGGATGAATCACATTCAGTTTGTGTTAAAATAATATTCTTATATTATTTGATGTTCTTCAGAAGGTCCAGCTCTGATGCAGCAGCAGTTTGTGGACCTGAACCGAGAGCAGAACGACCACCAGGGACCCAGTGACTCACTGAGCACTGCTCAGACCAACCTTAGAGCAGAACACACACAGAATCTCCCTGAAAACATGTTGGATATCCATCATCTTCATCAACAGCATCATCAACATGCTCCAGGTGAGTTTCTTCTCTTTTCCATAACCTACAGAGACAGGTCATCAACCCATGACCATCACTGACAAACAGAGACATGTTTCTACAGAAAGACTCTTTAAAAATTATCAAACATCATTGCGTTGTTATTTGAAATGTATAAAAAGTTAGATAGTGATCATCTCTGTTTTTAATGAAATTATATTTTGTCTTGATGAGGGAATAAATACTTCTTAATGTAGTGCAGTGCTCGTAGGAAGTACAGTATGTATTGCTATAGAAAAGTGGGAGGTTAAGTTCTCAGTCGTACAAAGCCTCAGTGCAACGTCTCGTGTTTCAGCTGACTCAGCATCACATGCAGAGCGCATTGCCTGATGATTTTGTTTTCTTTTTGTACGATTGGCTTTCGTCATGTTAACATCCACAGGGAGGTGAATATAAAATTAAAAACTACAGGATTCAGTTTAATATTGGCAAATGAAAATTATGTTTTGTTGAGACTTGATGAATTTTTCTGCTGTCATTGATGTCTAACGTCTCCACTGTTGTCAGCAAATATCTAAACTGGTCATTGTAGAAGCTGATCCACAGATATTTAAGGAACACACACACACACACACAGAGATTGTTTTTAAGAAGTAAGAACTGATGACGTCTCTATAATACATTAGAACATTGTTGGCACATTAGAAGATTGGAGCATAGGGATGACATCATCACATCACTCAGGTCAGTCTGATCCTGATATACTGTATATCCTGGTATTTGAGGAACGGACAGAGATTCCTTGCTTTTATAGAGAGATGATATATATGTGAACACAGTGACATCACTGTTCTGTAATTAATGATGAACTCTGTGATTCCCTTCTTAGAACCCTCTGAACCGCCTGTGGCCCACATTGTACAACTGGTTATGTCCCAGTTAAGGCCCATCTTGGAACGCTTTAACCACTCTTTGGAGAGCCTGAGTCAGCAGGTAGAAGATCTGACACGCAGTGTTGACCAGCTGAAGAGTGACCACCATCAGAAAGACTCAGTGGAGGACAGAGCAGAGGAACCTCTAGAGACCAGACTGGACCAAGTTTCTCAGCAGGTTCTTCTCGTCCACCAGCAGGTGGAGAACCAAAGAGTGGAAGTGGACCAGAGGCTGCACTCCCAGCATGCAATGCTGCACTACAACCTCACCTGCTTCAAGACTGATATTGACATGAAGCTCAAACGCCATCAGAAGATGCTCCAGGTTTGATGGTTTTTAACCATTTATTGTAAACTTTGAGATTTACTTTATCAGAACGTCTCAGATACCATCTGTACATTATTATTATGTAATAATACTAATAATAATATATAAAGGGTTGGTCCATGGTCACATCACATAGATTATTATTAATACATACTGCTATTGCTGTCCCAAGTAAAACCTGTTTTGAACTGTTTGTAAATAATTTAAATTATTACTGTATTTGACGGCATATAGCATGATTTTTTTTTTCATTTAAATTTGAGGATGTGACCAATAGGTGGAGCTAGTCAGCAGCACCCTCTAGTGATCACACGGTAAATAGCGATTACCCAACATGCGTTTCAAAATGATGTCACAGTCGTGAGTATATTTGATTCCAGCAGGAAAAATACGATACAAGTAACCATGGCAACTATGAAGAGACGGCTATACGGCTTCCTTCAAACTAAAAGCAGTGACAGAGCTGCATGTAGGAAGTACAGGATAAAGGAGGAACAGAATTTTTTAAGGGTATTTGATATCAAACTTTAATTAATGATAAGAAGAATTTTAAAATCCAAATGTTTTTTTGTGTCTGAGTGTTGGTTTCCCTCTAATAATCATTTTAATTCTAGATGAACCTGCACTCCATCAATACCACGTTATCTGAGCTGAAGCTGAAGGAGGAGCCGCCACAGGATCCCCACACTTCATCAGACACGTCTGTGCTGTGGAAAGCCATTGAACAGGTTGACAACAAAGTGGTCAACAACACTGTGAAGGTTTGTGGACTCTTGATGAATACATGCTGTGTTTAAAACTCTGGAAGAGGTTTTCTTCTAGGATATCTCTGTACTTGGTCACATTCATCTTTCCCTCAATTGCAACCAGTCGTCCTGTCCCTGCAGCTGAAAAACACCCTTATAGCATGATGCTACCACCACCATGTTTCACTGTTGGGATTGTATTGGGCAGGTGATGAGCAGTGACTGGTTTTCTCCACACATACCACTTAGAATTAACACCAAAAAGTTCAATCTTGATCTGATCAGAGAATCTTATTTCTCATAATCTGGGAGTCGTTCATGTGTTTTTGTTAAACTCTATGCAGGCTTTCATGTGTCTTGCTCTGAGGAGAAGCTTCCATTGGGCCACTCTACCATAAAGCCCTGACTGGTGGAGGGCTGCAGTGATAGTTGACTTTGAGGAACTTTCTACCATCTCCATACTGCATCTCTGGAGCTCAGCCACAGTGATCTTTGGGTTCTTCTTTACCTCTCTCACCAAGGCTCTTCTCACACGATTGTTCAGTTTGTCTGGACGACCAGGTCTAGGAAGAGTTCTGGTCATTCCAAACTTCTTCTATTTAAGGATTATGGAGACCACTGTGCTCTGAGGAACCTTAAGTGCTGCAGAAATTCTTCTGTAACCATGTCCAGATCTTTGCCTTACTATAATTCTGTCTCTGAGCTCCTTGGACACTTCCTTCAACCTCATGATTGTCATTTGCTCTGACATGCACTGTGAGCTGTAAGGTCTTATATAGACAGATGTGGCCCTAATCAATCAATCAGTTTCATTAAACACAGCTGGACTCTAATGAAGGAGCAGAACCATCTCAAGGAGGATCAGAAGAAATAGACAGTATGAGTTAAATATGAGTGTCACAGCAAAGGGTCTGGCCATGTGATGGGGGCGTGGAAGTGGTCAGGACCTTTGGTTATCTGGGGCTGCAGTTGGATGACAAGCTGGACTGGTCTCCAAACATGGATGCTATCTGCAGGAAGGGACAGAACCACCTGTACTTCCCGAGAAGGCTGGGGTCCGTCAACATTTGCAAAAAGCTGCTGTAGATGTTTTACTAGTCTGTGGTTCTTTGTTCTCACTTCTCATCTTCACTGTTGTCCTAAGAGTCAGGCTCTAGTTGGACACTTTAATGCATATTCTGAAAATCAATTGTTATGCACAGGCTTATTTACAACTATTCTGAGGTTCCTTAACTATTTAAAGGTCTCTTTTAAATAGCACATATATTTTCCTGCACATTTTATATAAATTTCTTTATATAAGTATGAGTCTATTTTTAATTACACAGGTTTAATTTGTAATGTGTTTATTTTTTGTCATATAGCAGGCTTTTTATATCTTGTTTTGGGTTTATTATATATGAAAAGGAGTGGCTTTTTTTCACTTTCTCTTCAGCTCAGTGTGTTACATTAAACCTAAATGTGTCTGATTAGTGTGTGGGCATAGGTGTGTGAGTGTGATCATAGTACAAACTTGTCCCATACGTTAAAAAGACCTGGTGTAAACACAGGCCGTGCAGGGTAATGAACCAGTTGAAGAACTGTTTAAGAATCAGCTTTTATTTAAACTTTTCTAACAATGGGTGACACTTTATTTGTGGGCAGGTTAGCAACTTATCGGAGGATGTGGATGTAATGTTTGGTGACATGCAGCAGCTCAGGCGGAGCCTCGGTGAATTGGAGAAGCAGATGAACCAGACGGCAAGGAAGAGTCAGGTTCTGTTCATGGAGACTGGGCTGGAGGTGGAAGACGCCAAGGTGGTAGTGTTGCAAAGAGTGGAGGAACTGTCCAGGAACCTGACCAAACAAGATCGGCAACTTCAAGAGATGGATGTGGATGTGGACTACTTATACACGGCCATATACCAGCACAATGGCACCTCTGACTGTGAGTGTCAGGGCCTGAAAGCTGCTGTTGCTCATCTGCAGAGTAGTTTGGTCAATGTGACTGAGCTCATCAATGACAACGTTCTGGCTCTGGAAGAAAGAGAAGGAATGGGAGCAGGAAGTGGATCCAATGACTGGCAGGAGCTCCAACACGCCCTTCAGCAGGTGTGAATACACCCTTCAGGACTTGATCATATGACACATGCATTATACTAAGGAAGCAGTGTGACAGTATGGTAAACTGTAATGACAGTGGTTAGAGGCTAGTAACAAAGCTATAGGTTACATGATATGGATTTGGTCTTAGCTGTGAACTGCTGCTTTAGGGTTTATTGTAATTGTAATTTTAGGAGTCCTTATTGTTTTTTTACCTTCCACAAATTGCTTTGTCCTAAAACTCCTCCTTGGCTATTAATGCAGCAGTAATGACACGTATGTCATCTCATAGGGGCAAATGTCAAGGCTGTACAGTCAACCTTTTTTGGAACCAAAATGTCATGGTCAAGGTCATGTCAA
>NC_041057.1:36785264-36801689 GCF_900634775.1 Gouania willdenowi | reverse complement strand
CGTGCGTCAGAGTAGGCAAGGTAGGCAGTGCCTACCCAAGGGTGAATTGATATTTTGATTATTTAATTATAATTTTTATTTATTTATTTTTAATTATAAATTATTTATTTTTCCATTTCCAATAGCCTACAGTACCTATAAGTTTGAAAGTGTCCGCATTTTGTGCGTTTCATAGCCCAAATTAACTAAACAGCGCTATTTCCTGGAACAGCTGCACCAGTCTTTTTTTCTTTTCACTCCGCTCTAAGGCAGAGGGAGGCCACGCCCCCTCCCAAAGGCACGTCGCTCTTCTGCCTCCGTTCCATTGCGTGATTTTACGTGTTTGCGCATGCACAGTCAGGTCCCCAATGTGACATCAATTTACGCATAAAGGCAGCGTAGAAAGCTGCCTTTGCACGTAACTGTGCTATGCTAAATGCTATACGTAAGTTCACAGTACATTAGTGAATAGATGACAACTGACTGCTGCTGCTACGTTCTCTAGCTAGTGGGCGGGTGACAACGCTAGAGATGATAGAGAAACTTTGTTTTGAGGAAAAACGACAGCTTTTAAAAGATGGAAACCAACACCTGAGCTACCAGACCTTCAGCTAAGGTAAAGTCAGAACATGTTTCATACTTTTCACAGTGAATGGAACAAAAGGAAGGATTGACTTTGTGGATGCTCCTCACTGAGGATGTTCTGAGTTGTTGTTGTCATTTTCTCCATGTTTCTGTGTTTCCAACACAAACAACAGATGTGCTGTCGTGTCATGAGATATATGTTGTTGGAGAGTATGGAGGCTATATTAAATAATGTTTATGTTTCTTTAATAGTGTTTATGATGTTGATTTTATTAGATGATAAATACTTGTTCATGTGGATCTTATTGGGTTTTTTCTTTCTTATTATGAATTTTATATTTTGAAAAGTGCATTGAGATGACTTTGTTGTAAATTGCTTTCTACAAATAAAATTGATTTGAATTGAATTAACACTTGACAGCAGAAACATATGAAATTGTCATTGGTGGTCTCCATTTGCAACGTGCCTACCCAACCCTAGTGGTCACGGCACGTCACTGGTCAACACACTGCCCACGTTTTATCCACTGGTCTTTCTCCGTTGCAGTATTTCACCCAAAGCCGAAGTGTTCCCAAGCAGGAGACTTAAGCGACAGGGGAGGGGCCTCCAGCTTTGGTTTCTTGCTAGCGTTAGCTAGCTGCACATGCAGCTGCAGGCGGAAGTAAACACACACAACTTCCGTTTTGTTCCGGAAACTCACGCGTGCACAACCCTGTACTCAAACTAAACGTTCTGTAACGAAACGGTTCAATACAAATACATGTATTGTTACACCCTTAATTATTATCCAGTGAAAACAATCTATACCTGGCAGATTAAAAGAGAGCTGATATCCCTGCAGGAAATTTAAGAGACAAAGATAATATAATAAAGAGTTAATAAGAGTTGGGCGACCGTGGCTCAGATCGTCTTCTGATGGAGAGGTTGGGGGTTCGATCCCAGTACCTGACTATGTGTCAAAGTGTCCTTGGGCAAGACACTGAACCCTAAGTTGCTCCCAGTGGTCAACTAGCGCCTTGCATGGCAGTCCTGTCCCACTGGTGTGTGAATGTGAGAGTGATTGGGTGAATGAGCTGATATGTAAAGCGCTTTGAGACTGTTTCAGTGGTGATAAAGCTCTATATAAAATCATGTCCATTTACCATTTAATAATAATCCATTTGTATTATCCAATTCCCTCACCCAATGAGAATCGATAAGGAATCGAATCGATAAGCAGTATCGATAATGGAATTGGAATCGCTAAATTCTTATCAATTCCCATCTCTACTCACACAGTACATTCATAATAGACAATGTGGGTGACGTGTCTGACTGCCCCCCACTGTGGCCCCTGGTATTCTCAGTGGTCTCCCATCCAAATACTAACCAGACCCACCCATCTTAGCTTCACAAAGATCTGACGAGATCGGGCAACGACAGGCGGTATGGTTAAAAATTAAAATTGTAGCTGTTCTTTCTAACTTCATATTTGTGCATAAAATGATGGCTGTGTACATACGTAATACTATTATTAACATTATTATTAATATACAGCCTGTACACAGCGCTCCAAAAACCATGTGTAATTTTTCACTACCATCACCTTTTAAAGATGTCATACAGCAGTATAAACAGTGACCAGCAGGTGGCAGCAGAGCAACATGAATTTAATGAGATGATATAAATGTAGAGAATTAATTAGTTAGACTTTAGTCTTTGGATTCTAAACATGTTCTTCAGGAGATAAGATGGAATGTCTTTTTATTTATTAACATTTTTATCAAGAAGGTTTATAGTTAATATTTTTTGAAAGACTTTTTTAACAAAAGTGTTTATATTTATTACTTGTAGATCATTGAGTCATGGTGCAAAAAAAAAAAAAAACTTAAATTTACAAATTAAATGTATTTATTTAGGGGATAAGCTCCTTAAGATGAATCATCTCATTTTCGAGGGGGTCCTCAAGATTGCAACAAATGACAGATACATAAAGAAAAACAACAAAACAACAATACACACACATTTGACTGCAGTTTATCATATTATATATATATATATATATATATATATATATATATATATATATATATCTATATATATATATATATATATATATATATATATATATATATATATATACACATAAATAGAAACAACACATTTCGATCAAAGTGTTCATGGTTGATTGGTTGAATGACATAGTGTGTAATAGACATGTTCTCTGGTATGTAGGATACCTGGGGGTATTTCATCAAAGTGTTCTCAGTAGAACCAGGCTTATGGTTTAAACCTGGTTCAGCCAAGCCATCTGTGACCACGCCCCATTTCACCATTTCATCAACCTCTTCTCAGCTTCAATCTCTCCAGCTCAGCCAATCAGCTGACAGTGTTTAGCTTAAGTAAAAGTCGTCATCAGACCCACTGCATTGATCACAGAGTTAATGATTAGAGAGTGACGAAGCATGTGCTGCAGCTTTACGATGAATAAGAGCCAATAGGAACCAATGCTGAGACCAACAGGAAGTGACGTCATGTGTTACTGAGCAGTGAAAATAAATGACGGACATGTTAAAAAAACAAAAAGACCAACTGTGGTTTGAACATTTTAAAAGACTAGTGCAGTGCCCGTCGGAAGTATGCATTCATGTGGGAGCATAAGGGGTATATTTGCAGGTGCAAAATGTGGGTGCAATTTTCCTGGTTTAATGTCATCATTGTGTTATTTTTTATTTTTCAGTTGTCTTTTTGTGCATTTTTTTGTATAATTATTGTTTTTTGTTGCCATTGCAGTGTGATTCTGGAGTCATTTGGTGTATTTTTTGTATAAATATTGTTTATTTTTTGTTTTGTTTTACTCATTTAGTTTATTTTTATTATAAATACTGTGTGTGTGTGTGTCTCTCCATCCATCTCCTCCGTGTGTTATCTCTCGCGCGCGTCTTGCACATAATCCGCTGCAGGTTGTTAAGAGAGACACAGAAGTACCACGAAAAATAAACGTTTTGCAACGCCAAAGTCACAACTCTCCAAACGGCTCTGTGTGAGTTCAGTAGTTTCATCCCGGTGTAGTGCACGTACGTGCATCAGCCGTGTGTGTGTGTGTTTACATTGTAGCTGCTAGCATCTTTCTTAGCACATAAAATAATATAAGAAAAACTCACCCTTGCGCAGAACAAACAATCATAGTGGAGCCGTGTTGTGGACCCATTATTATTATTATTATTATTATTATTATTATTATTACTTCAGCCACTGCTTGTTACAGAAAAACTTAAAATTGACACAAACATTTTGAAAATACATCTTGAGTCATTGTCAATCTTTACTTCATACAAAACTACAGTACGCCAGTTAAATCAACTATTCATCAGCATGTATGGCTATACTGTACACCCCCTCGACCAACAGAGAAAGTCCAGTGCCACCACTGGATACGTTTGTGTAGAGCCCTGATAATAATTAATATGATGATACGAATATAATAGTATTAGCAAAAATAGTAATAATATTAATGGTTATAATAATAATAATAATAATAATAATAATAATAATAATAACAACAAAGTAATATAATAAGAATCTAATAACAATAACATGATAAAAAAAAACGTGGAGTGCCTTCTCCGGGTTGGAGATGAGGTTCTGCCCCAGGTGGAGGAGTTCAAGTACCTCGGGGTCTTGTTCACGAGTGAGGGAAGGATGGAGCGAGAGATCGACAGGCGGATTGGTGCGGCGTCTGCAGTGATGCAGAGTCTGCACCAGTCCGTCATTGTAAAAATGACGGACTGGTGCAGTTAGGTTAGGTGCAGTCCTAACCCTAACCCTAGTTATTTTTCTTGTCTTTTTGTGTACTTTTGTCATTTTCTGTAATTTCATATAATTTTGTGTATTACTGTTGTCGTTTCGTCATTTTTCTATTCGTTTTGTGTGTTGTAATTCTATTTTTTTTATTCTGGCTCATGTTTTGTGTATTTTTCTATCATTTTGTACATTTACTTTGGGGGCCGCAATAAATTAAACCTGACTTATATTTATTTATTTAATTTATTTATTCAGTTTATTTCTGACATGGTTGCATTCACAGAAGTTTTGTTATTCCTTTTTTTTTTTTTTTTTGTACATGCCGAAAAAGGAGACAAGAGAAGCAGTTTGCTTATCCAAGTCCCGTCCCCTAATTTGAACACAGAAAATTTACATCAAAACTTGTCTCTCTGGTCAGTCTTTGGTTCTGAACACAATTTCATGTTTTTCTGTTTTTTTTGTCCTTTTTTATGTAGGATTTATTCTCTGTAGTCAGTGTTGTCTTTTTTCATTCCTCCTCCTCTCCATCGTTGTTCAAAAGAAAAGTTCATCTTCTTCACCACTTGGGAATGTCTCTTTTGGACACGCTGGTTCGTGTTGTTGTGATCTTCTGTTCATGAAGATTGAGTCGATTGTGTTCATTGACCAGTTGATAAATTCCATCTCATTGATGTGTTGATCTCGTATTCGTGTAAGAATTTGTTCCGAGTTTTTTCTTTATATCTAGTCAAGTTTGCAGCTTGTTTTGTCTCTACATCAAGGTTATTCCAGCTGGTAATAGCTCTATTGACAGTGCTGTATTTTCCAATGTTAGATTTAACCCTTTCTTGTATAAACACATTATTATGTCTTAGTTCATAAGCAGTGTTTGTATGTGAAACGTTTTTGTATTTGATATGGGAGTGTTTTAAGTGAGGCCCTAAATGCTAGAATTTGTGTGTTGTAGTGTATTATTTCTTGCAGTTTTAGGTATTTGGCCTTTTCAAATAGTTAATTTGTGTGTGTGTTGTGTGATGCTTTATATAGAATTATATTTGCTTTTCTTTTTTTTAAAGTTTAAATAAAGGTTTAAGATACGTTTTGTAGGTGTTTCCCCAGATTTCTGAGCAGTAATTTAAATGTGACCCAACAAGGGAAGAATAGATTGTCTTCAGTGATGTGGTTTGTAGTATTTGTTGTCATTTCCATAGGATGAAGCTGCTTTTAGCAACTTTGTTTTTAACTACTTGTATGTGTTTTTTCCAGGTCAGTTTCTCATCTATCCACACTCCTAGTGCTCTATATTCTTTTACTTGTTCTATTATATCCATGTCTAGTTTCAGTCTAATGTTTTCTGTTATTTTTTTATTTCCAAAGCTGATGAATTTTGTTTTGCTGACGTTTAGGGCTAGTTTATTTACATTGAGCCATGTTTGGATTTTTGATAGTTCCTCATTCGTCGTTTCTATTAGAGTTTTAATGTCTTTACCTGAACGTAGGATGGTTGTGTCGTCCAAACAGCGTTAGTTTAAGGCAATTTGAGACTTTGAAAATGTCGTTTATTTATAGAATGAACAGTTTTGGCCCTAAAATTGAACCCTGTGGTACACCACATTGTATGGTTTGGCATATTGATATGTTTTGTTCAAAGTCCACATATTGTCTCCTATTTCTCATATAACTTTTAACCCAGTTTAGGGCGTTGTGCCTAATGCCGTAGATTTGAAGTTTTTCCTCCAGAATATCATGGTTTATTGTGTCAAATGCTTTTTTAAGGTCCAAAGAACTGCCGAATAAATATAAATTATTTTCTAATGCATCTCTTATATTTTCCGTGGTATCAGTTATAGCCATTGCTGTTGAACGTCCTTTTCTGAACCCATATTGGCCTTTGTGTAATATATTATTCTCTTCTATGAATTTGTCCAGCCTTTTCATGAACAGTTTTTCTAGAGTTTTCGATAATTGCGGTAATATTGAAATAAGTCGATAGTTGGTGAAATGTCGTTTGTCTCCACTCTTGTGGATCAGTCTGATTTTTGTGATTTTCATTTGGTCTGGGAAAATACCATTTTTTTTTTTAAAGGATTTTTTTGGCTCTAGTGGCCTTTATATGACAGTTGCTTGACAGGAAAGGGGTCAGAGAGAGCAGGGAATGACACGCAGGAAAGGGTCCCAGGAATCGAACCTTGACCCGCTGCAGGTGAGGAGCTATAGCCTCTGTACATGGGGCGGGCGCTCTACCCACTGAGCTAAACACCGCCCCGGAAAATACCATTTTTGAATTAGAGATTGCTGATATATGTTAGCGGTGGTGTTATTTCAGCTGTTATAGTTTTTAATAGACTCATAGTTAGATTATTAATGTCTCTGGATTTTTTTTAATTACAGTTTGTAATGATTGCTTTCACCTCTGCTTCCGTTACTTCTTCAAGTGTTAAATACTTATCATTCTCTATATTCTCATTGTCAAAATGGTTCTATTTAAGTGTTGGATGTTGATAGATTCCTCTCCCAGTCTCCATTCCAATATTTATAAAGAAATTATTAAGTTCTGCAATTTTTTTCTTATTGTATTCCTTTAAGTTGTTTATTATAAAGTGATCTGTGGGTTCCTCTTTGCTTTTACGCATAGTTATGGAGTTTATAATTTCCCAAAGTTTTTGAATTTTGTTTTTATTCTCTTTTAATTGTTTTTCATAATATTCTTTTTTTTTCTCTTAGGAGAGTGTTGACTTTGTTTCTGTATTTTTTGTATCATAGTTCAGTTTTCAATGTTTTGTCTTTAAGATATTTTTTATATAATGTATTTTTTTTTGCATGCGTTGGCTAATTTTTTATCAATCCATGGTATTTTGTTTGTCTTACGTTTGATATATACTTGTATCACAACCCCCTTGTTTTCTGCATGTGTGTATATTATTTGGATAACATCACTATATATATATATATATATATATATATATATATTATTAGTGTTGTTCAATTATTATTATAAAGTTTTTTCTGATTCTGATCACTTCTGTGTACTATTCAGGTAAAAGAAGTTCCTCAAGGAGCGTCTCCAGGACCAGAGCTGAAGAATAGAGATGCTGACCTGCTTTAACATAGATGAGTAGATATTGAGAAAGTGAGATCCACCGTTAAGGACACACACACACACACACTGTGTTGTTGCTGACATAATGGAATCCATCCCAGCACACAAAGCTGTCAGTCAAACATACAATCTACCAAGTGCTGTATGAGAATATAGAATACAGGTCACAGAACGTGTAATTCTTTTCTAGTATATTTTATTTCTTTTGTTACAGTGTGTTACAATAAAAACAGTTTGTATTTCTAAATCACTACAGTCCTGTATTTTCTTCATTCCTGTTCAGCGTACCTTCTGATTACGTTCTCCTGCCAGGGAACAAGTCTCTGTGGTGTCAGGAACAATGACCTGAGATCATTTGGAGCTCAGCCTGGCTAGCTCGTGCTTTGCTGAGACGGCTAATGTCCAACAAGTTGTTGTGGCCTGCTACCACTGCCCTCCACTCACAGGACCACCCCCGTGTGTGTAGAGGAGTCTGTGAACCTGGGAGGGATGGAACTGGTTGCTGGGGAGTTGGCAGCGTCTGTGCTGCTTTGATAAATGTGCAGGCCTACACAGGCCTTCACAACCTTCACAGTTTTCTGTGGGTGGAATTCCATCGGTCGTCCCAGGATTCCCCATCGTGGTGAAGATGTTCTCTATCACCTCCTGGTATGTAAGTGGTGGTAGTTGTAGATTTGCTGTAGATCGCTGAGGTTTTTCTGTTAATACAATGAGATGATATGTCCTTTGTTTATCACACTAGGGGCAGTTTCAGCAGCAGAAAAACAGGAATATATGTATATATATATATATATACACACACACACATACATGGGCCTGTACACAGTACAGAAAGAAAAAGGGAAAAATATGTTGAAAAAAGGAAATTGCACAATCAAAAAAAGCAGAATATATAACTATACAACTCAATGTTTTGCCAGTGTTCAGGTTATACACTGTACAGATAGAAAGAGGGAAAACCATGTTGAAAAAAATAATGATGTGTTTACAGTTGACATACAAAAATGTTTTTAACATGATCACGAATAAATATATAGTATACCTGGAAATTGCCACATCAGGTTTTGTTGAAGAGGAAATGCATCACCAGCAGGAACACGTGGTACAGGGACTGTAGTTCCTGGAAGGTTGGTTCCTTCCATTTAAAGGACGAGTCGACCACCTTCGCTTTCTTTTCCGTCTCAGTAGTAACAAACAACACACTTCCTCTTCTTCGAGGAGAAATAGACACAGTCTTGCCGTCGCTGCCATGTTGTAAACAATGGCTACTTCTTCTACTGTACTTTTGTACCGTGGTTGGCGTGTGTTTGGCAGCGGAAGCTGCACGAAGTATAAATGCAACATGCATTGTTTCATGCGGATTCCGTGCGTCGCATTTCCGCGCAGCACGTTGATGCGTTAAGCATAAAATAGCTTTAGTGCTCCGCCCTGTGACTGTCCCTGAAGCCCCTCCCTCTCTGTATATCCACAGCTTTCTCATTATTAATTTCTGATTCATAAATGGACACATTTATACTGTACATTAAACGGAGGCGATAGATACGCATGTACCTAATATATAATTAATGACGGTTTAAACACATGGAGACAATGATTATATCATCATTTGTATGGATTTAAAATCACATTAAAACATTTACTATCATATTGTGTTTAATTTCCTTTCAAAATACCGTATTAAAACAGATTTTTTTTTTTTTTAAATGATGACGTAGGTTTTTTTGACTCATTTTTCCTTTTGTAGATGTTTATTAAATGTTTTAAAACATCACTAAATGACTTCTTTAATAATGATGACGTGGTTTCATGACAGTGACTCAGCAGATTAAACCTGGTCAGGAGCAGGTTTGACCCACGGACTGTGTTACTATGGTAACCAAGGTGTTTTCTTGTTGATGAAACAGCCGCTCCAGTTAGAACCAGGCTTAACTGAGCCGGACTCTCAGGATAAACCTGGACTAAACCCTGAGCTGAGTTTGATGTGTAGTAAAGTGTGGGGTACCTGGTATGTAGGTAAACTGAACCTCTCTGGACACGGGGCGCACTCTGTGCTGCAGCTCGTGGTACCGGAAGCAGAGCACCTTCCCCTTTAGCGTGGCCGCCAGCAGCTCGTGACTTCCGGCCTGACACAGACCGTAGATGTTGCTCTGAGACGGAAAGCGGCTGAAGCTGTCCTCCACCAACACGTACGGCTCTCTGCTCATGGTGAACATCTGCTCATGGTTGGGAGGAGAACATCAACGCCTGCATTTCATTAGTCTTTAATACTTCCGGGTTTGACTGGTGCTGCGTTCATGTTCATCAGATATAAAAAGTTTCCTTTACGCAGATCAAATTTAAATCATATTTTTCAGTGTAAAAACAATTGTTATGTAAAAAGACTGTTTATAACACATTGTAAATGGCTCTTTTCGTTTGTTTTCTTGATTTAGTTGAATTAAATGTTGTATGATGTAATTATCCAATAGACCAAAAGGAAGTGAATGCAACTCGTGCTTCGTGTCTCATAATGGTGAAGGATTAATTGCAGCGTGTTTTCACTGCTGCCCCCTGGCGGCAAAACGCGTTAGCGTGTTTAAAAAAACCCAATAAATCAAGAAGGAAGTTCAATCATAATTTAGTGTTTGTCATATTACAAATACAAATGTGGAAGAGAATATATGTGACAGAGAACCTTCCTCTAAATCACGTGTCAAACTCAAGGTCCTGGGGCCAAATCCAGCCGTCTAAAGCTCCAAATTTGGCTCCAAGGAAGAAGTAAAAATGACATCAAACAACAATATAGTGTAAATCAACCAACTAATCCAAATACACAAATTCAATGAAATTATACATTTTGCTCAGGTCCCATAGTGTTCCCACATTAATATTTCAGTCATTTTCAATCTGAAATTGTAAGTAAAATTTCCCCAAATTAAATCGAAATTGGTTACAAAGTCAAATACATTTAAGATCCTGCAAATACTGTGTGTGTGCGTGTGTGTGTGTGTGCGTGTGTGCGTGTGTGTGTGTGTGTGTGTGGTGTGTAGTCATGTGTGTGCATGTAGTCGTGTCTGTGTGTGTGTGTGTGTGTGTACAGGTGTGTGTGAGTAATTACAGTAGACAGTAATCCCAGCGATTAGTGAGATTAGGAGACGTGAGGGTTGTTCACCTCTGAACCATCTGAATATGGAGCCTCAGCTCCGTCTGCTTCACCTTATGCTCACACACACGCACAACTGCTAACCGTTAGCTCTCATCTGAGCGAGCTAGTATCAAGCTAACTGTTAGCCCACGCTCTCACCTGAGCGAGCTAGCTCAAGCTAACTGTTAGCCCTCGCACTCACCTGAACGAGCTAATATCAAGCTAACTGTTAGCCCAGGTTCTCACCTGAGCGAGCTAGCATCAAGCTAACTGTTAGCATCAGTGAGCAGGACTAACACATGTAGACATTTGAAGGACAGAAACGAACCAAAAGGGATCAAAGTTGATCATAAATGAAGTGAAGCTCTTTGATGAAGTTCATTAAACTGAAATGTGTTCAAACTCAGTCCTGGAGGCTTTGGATTTCCCTTAAGGACAGAGACATCATGAGAGCATCAGATGTTGCTGCATCGTATGCTAATGTAGCATCCAGCTGTAAAAGGAGGATAGACACACACACAGTTTCTACTGGTCCAGTGGCTGCTGGTTGTACCTGGTTAGCACAGAGGAGATTATATGTGTGTGTGTGTGTGTGTGATTGGTGCTGACAGGTCCTCTGTCCTGCAGCAGTTTTAGCTCTAATCTGGATTAAATTCTGCAGTGTGTCAGTGGGGGCGTGGAGCAGAGACACACCCCCATTAACCCCCCAACCCCATCCCACCACTACACACACAAACACACACACACACACACACACACACACACCTCCAACTGAAACCTGCTGTGTTTGGGGATTTAACCAGTTCAATCCTACTCATTTCCACTGTGATCACATACTATTTATCACACATACACACATCAAACACACACTAAAGTGGCAAAGTGAAAGTTTTCATGTGACAATTATGGTTATTCAGCATAAATCTGATAAAAATCTGTTTCCAGTTAACACCTAAAAAACAAGATGCTAACAATATGGGATGAGCTACAGCCGTGGCCACAGAACGTGTCAGAGTGAATAACATTATATAAGCTGAGTTTGTGCCACGAGAAACTGAATTTGAATAGTTGGTATTGAATTTGAAAGTAACAACTTGAAATACAAATTACTCCTTTGAAACTGAATTAATAACTTGAAATTGTATTTTTCCTGTTGAAAAAAAAATCATCTGAATACATTCCAAAAAATTCAACACATTTCAGTTTCTCAAATTCAGATTCACTGCAATTCAATTACAAAACACAGACACACAGTAATCAATCACTGAGTCATGGAACTCCTGTTTACATCTACAGTAACTCCTCTACTGAGGGTGTGACCATAGATATTATAGATATTATACAATGAAGCCCCTGGGGGCTCCCTGGCACCCCCCCGTGGCACATACGATGTAATGGGCCCCATTTATATTTATATTTATAACCACCAACTGTTGCATCATTGATTCACAAATCAATCATAATCTTCATCACCTTCTTCCTGTACTTCAGCTGTCAAACAATAAAACAATAAAATTAAACATCTTGAACAGTGTGGAGTCAGTTTATCAATATCTGGACGTTATATGTAATTAATTAGTTATATTATTATTATTTAATCATTTTATTATTAGTAAAATACACGTTCAAAGTGTTTTATATGTAGCAGTGCAGTGTGTAACTGATCCTATGAACCGTGTGTGTGTGTGTGTGTGTGTGTGTGTGTGTGTGTGTGTGTGTGTGTGTGTGTGTGTGTGTGTGTGTGTGTGTGTGTGTGTGTGTGTGTGTCACTCAGCTCAGGGCTCACTGGTGGTGAGGTCACCACTACCGGAGGGAACGCAGACCGGACTCTGAGCTCCAGACCCGTTTGGACCAGACGCACCAACTTGTTGGGCTCCCAGGGGTCTCACGGTGCTTTTGCTTCGTGTCCGACCTCCAAGTCAGCGGCAGGACATAAAAGCTCCTGCAAGTATGATGTCCTACATAAAACAGCCTCATTACACCATGAACGGCTTAAACCTGCCTGGTGCCGGGATGGACGTGCTTCACACAACCGTCGCTTATCCACGTAAGTTCAACCTTCACCACTTTTATATTTTCAAGCCTCTTTTTTGTCGTAAATCATGGTTTTATCTCCATTAGTTTAGTTTACGTCCAGTGCGGTGCGTAAAAACGCGCTCCTGGTGCGTAAAAGTGATGGAGAAGCAGCAGTGGTTGAATGAAGGTTATGGTTTGAACTGGATTATTATTGAATGCTGGGCAGATCCGGGGTTGCGGGTTAAAATCCATCTAACTGTTATTGCGTCATCAATCACTCACTTATTTAAACTTCACTTTAACTTGAATTTTGTTAAATTAGTGTGAAAACACTACACGTTTCATTACTACATTATTTATTATTATGATTATTAATTATTTATAATTTACACAATTGAAAGATTCATGTTAAACTTCTCAGTCTGATTAATGTTTACATTTATGAAACTTTTCACAAAAAGTGAAAAGTTTAAAAATATACTTTCAGTTCTTAGTCGATGAGTCAAAGCAGCAGCGAATGGCTGACAATGTGTGTGCGTGTTTATGTGTGTGTGTGTGTGTGTTTGTGTGTGTGTGTTTGTGTGTGTGCGTGTGTGTTTGTGTGTGCGTGTGTGTTTGTGTGCGTGCGTGTGTGTTTTTGTGTGTGCGTGTGTGTGTTTGTGTAGCGATGCCCAGGAAGCAGCGGCGGGAGCGCACCACCTTCACGCGCACACAGCTGGACATCCTGGAAGCTCTGTTCTCCAAGACGCGGTACCCGGACATCTTCATGAGGGAGGAGGTGGCTCTGAAGATCAACCTTCCTGAGTCGCGTGTCCAGGTAACGACCAACGAGCTTCAATCTTTGCTTCTGTTTGTCTCACACGTTTCATTGTTCCAGGTTTGGTTCAAAAACCGCCGCGCTAAGTGTCGCCAGCAGCAGCAGCAGAGCAGTGGTCAGTCCAAGCCACGCCCCCCCAAGAAGAAGGGATCTCCAGCCCAGGAGGCCAGCGCCCCAGAGCCCGTCCCCAACCCGCCCGGCTCCTACAGCCCCTCATCGGCCCAGTCAGGTCCCAGCCTGGCTCCGACCTCTAGCACTGGGAACACGGTGTCCATCTGGAGCCCGGCCATCTCCCCCCTCCCCGACCCCCTGGCCTCATCCGCCCCCTGCATGCAGCGGCCCTCGCCATACCCCATGAGCTATGGCCAGCCGTCGGCCTACGCCCAGGGCTACCCTAGCACCGCCTCCTACTTCACAGGCCTGGACTGCAGCGCCTACCTGTCCCCAATGCACTCGCAGCTGTCTGGGACCGGGGGGGCCCTGAGCCCCATCACCGTGCCCTCCATGGGAGGCTCCCTGAGCCAGTCCCCGGCATCCCTGTCCTCTCAGGGCTACAGCACCGCCTCCTCCCTCGGCTTCACCTCCGTCGACTGCCTGGACTACAAGGACCAGCAGGCCTGGAAACTGGGCTTCACCACAATGGACTGCCTGGACCACAAAGACCAGAACTCCTGGAAGTTCCAGGTCCTGTAGAGACCTGGAACCTGAGGAGCTGTCACTGCTGGTCTTCATCTTTTCACTTTTTCTTTGAGTTTTTCAAACAGTGACTTCAGTAGAAAGTGTTTTTGTTTGAGAGGAACCGAGTCGCTCTGTTCCACGCCTTGAAAAGAGTTCATAGGCAAAGACTGGACACACACACACACACACACACACACACACTCTCCAGGATTATTTATGATTATTTATTGATATGTTGTTGTTTTTGCGTTACTTTAGTGATGTCATCAGGTCTGTTGTAGTTGTGTGACAAATTAAAACCTATTCTTTACACTGCTGCCCTCGGATGGTCCTTTTTAGCGAGATAAGAATGTAACTTGGTTGGTTAATGTTAAGGTGGGCGGGGCCTGTTTCAGGTGGTCATACGACCTGTATCCTGTGGGCTCCATCTTGGTTATTTTAGCTGATCTGTTTCTGGGAGCGTCTCAATCCTCTTAACCTCCCTTCAGCAAACCTCTAAGTGAATTAGTGAGGATTATTACCCGTTCTCCTCTGTCCCTCGTCCTCCTCCGCCTGCCTTGCACCTTCTTTTCTTACCTGCATTCTCTCATCGTTGGTTCCAGACTTCTACTGAGCTAAATAAGTTGTGTTCATTCATCAGCCCCCCCCCCCCCCCCCCCCCCCCCCCCCCCCCAACATCTTGGTAATCTCCTCATGACCTGATTAAACTTCACAGTGACATCAAACCTGTGGAAACATTAGAGGAAAATTAAATGGTTCACTTTGGTTTCTGATGAATAAAGTCTTCACACAATGTTTGACAAACTTTATTTAACATCTAACACTTTTATTATTATTATTATTATGATGTAAATATTTTCCTGTGATGAAGTATTTCATTCATTCTCTTGTTTCTATTAAAGAAAACCAAGGACATTTCAACCATTTCTGTGCACTCAGTGCTGACCTAATCTCACTCAATAATCCCTTTGCTCCATTGGTTAATTCTTGCATCCGCTCGCTGTGATTGGCTGCAGATCTTTGGTAATCCCCCACCCCCTCCCCCTTCCATCAGCCCTGAGTGCTTCAGACATTTGTGCTGTAATCCCAGAGAGGACCAGATGTGATGGGGGAAGGAACCAGTGACCACGAGAACCAAGAACAAGTGAAGTAATTATTTCACCAGTTAAAGTTTATTCATGTCCAAAGTTAAAGAAACACTAACATCATGTCTGATTGGTTACGTCTGGTCATAGACTTTAAAAAGAATGGACAGGACAAGCTTCCGGGGAAATGAAGCTTTTTTTTTTTAGAGCTCCCCCTGCTGACTGGCTGCAGTATAGGTCATAAACCCCGCCTCCTCAATGATAACAGATGATGTGGGTCAAACTGTAATGTTAAAATACACATCACACAATCATATAATGTTTTTACAAATCTAAACTCTGCTGTGATCACTAGTTATTATCACCATACATTGTGTTCAAGTGATCATTTTTCTGTGAACTTTGTTTTAAATCAGTTATTTGAGGTTGAAAAACAGGATTTTACGTCATATATGTCGATGATTGACAGCTGCGGATCTCTTGCGTAGCTCTTTGTGAATATCAGTTACGTCATGAAGGAAAGCTGAGACACTATTAAACTAGATATTAGTGCAGCTACAGTTGTGCTTGAGTTAGTTACAGCTACCCTGTAGTTCAATTCAACATTATTTATATAGCACAAATTACAACAAAGTCATCTCAAAGCGCTATCAAAATATAAATTCATAATAAGAAAGAAAAAACCCAACAAGATCTACATGAACAAGCATTTAGCGACTGTGGGAAGAAGCAACTCCCGTTTAACAGGAAAAAATCTCCAGCTATACTAGAGGTAGCTACACCTACACTACAGCTACGCTACACCTACAGCTACACTAGATGGAGCTAAAGCTACAGATACACTACAGCTAAAGCTATGCTATAGCTACAGTTATAACGATAGTTATGAAGTGAATCAGTGACAAAGGGTAGCCCTGGATGAGTCCAACCCACCGGAAACAAGTGCAACTTAATGCCAGCGATGATGACCAAACTCTGACTCTGGTTGTAAAGGGAACGGACAGGCCATATCAGGGCAATCAATACCCCATACTCCTGGAGAACCCCCCACAGGACTCCCCTAGGGACACAATCGAATCCCTTCTCCAAGTCCACAAAACACATGTGGACTGGTTGGACAAACTCCCATGAACCCTCAAGGACCTACTGAGGATGTAGAGCTGGTCCATGGTTCCACGACCAGGAAGTAAACCACATTGTTGCTCCTGGATCCGAGGTTACCAAGGAGGCTGAGGAGTGTGATCCCTCTTTAGTTGGAACCCTTCTTAAAAAGGGGGA
>NC_041057.1:36400264-36405264 GCF_900634775.1 Gouania willdenowi | reverse complement strand
TGGTGGAGGTCTGCGTTCGACTGCTTTTCTCGTTATTATTATTTATCATTAACTAACAGTTTAAGTCTGGGTTTAATAATGTCTCTGTTTATCTATCAGAGCTGAGTGTTCCTGTCCTCACCAGACTGCTCTCATGGACAGTCCTGTTTGTTTTCATCATCCAACTCATCCATTTTATTGATCTGCTCTAATGATCAGATCTGAACATGTGTCTCTACCTTCACTGTAGCTCAGCTCTGTAATGTTCAATACTTAAAGAATGTGTGTTATGAGTTTGTCACACCACATAAACATCTGACTTTGACCACTGAGACAAATTTGAAAGATGTAAAAAATCACTAAGTATATAAATTAGATCTCAAATTCATGAAAAAAACAAGCACTTCTCTCTGCTCTGAGACGCTGGGGGTGTGTCAGTTAGAGGTGCCGGAACCACGCCCACGTGCGGGAAAGGCACCGCCTCCATGAACTATGTCTGTGGGAGAGAGTAGTGTGAAAGTGACTCCGGCGTCGATAGTGCTTCCAAAAATACTCGGATCAGGCCAAGCAAGGTGTCAGCAGAAAGGATTGCTACGCCAGAGTCTGAATATGTGCATACTTCCTGGGTAGATTCAGAACTGCGCCTGCTAGAGGCGAAAAACAAAATTGCAGTGTATAAAAGTGCACATTGTGGTGAGCACTTGGGGACTGTTCTGTGATGCTGCTGAACTGATTAAAAAGCTGTACTAACCTTTTCCTGAGTCGTTCCTCATCCTGCCACATTGGTGACCCCGACGTGATTACTCTGTTTGGCCTCTTTGAGTTTTTGAGCATGGATTTTGGCCTCAAGGGGGCAGCGCAAACCTTTCAGAGGTTGATGGACTCAGAGCTTAAGTTTGTGTTCGTCTATTTAGACGATATCCTGGTGGCCAGCCCGTCGGTGGAGGATCACCTGTCGTACCAAAAGCTGGTTTTTCAGCGCCTTGACGAACATGGCCTGATTGTTAACCTGTCTAAGTGCCAGTTTGGCCTATCCATGATTGATTTTTTTAGGCCACCGTATTTTGTCTCAGGGTGCGGTACCTTTGTCAACCGAAGTGCAGGCAGTGGCAGATTTTCCCCGTCCGGTTTCGGTTAAGTCCCTGCAGAAGTTTCTGGGATTGGTAAATTTTTACAATTGTTTCCTGCCCCACACGGCCCACCTCCTGCAACCACTCTATGGGGCCCTGAAAATGGGGAAAGCCAAGGACCTGGTCGATTGGACCCCTGAGTGGGTCCTAGCTTTGACCGAAAGCTGCTCTGGCAGATGCAGCACTTCTGGTGCATCCCTCGCCCACCACACCTGTTGCCCCGACAATGGATGCTTCAGACGTAGCGGTGGGGGCGGTGGTCAAGCAGCGCTTGGCTGGCGTGTGGCAGCCTTTTGCATTTTTCAGCCATAAGCTTAGGGACAACGAGCGTACAGTGTTTTTGACAGAGAGCTGCTGGCATTGTATTTAGTAACTCGTCATTTTCGTTTCCTGCTAGAGGGCTGTTCTTTCACAGCCTATGTTGACAATTTCTTCTTGCTTCTCTCGACGAGGTCAGTCGCACTCTCTGTTTCTCCCTCCCTTCCGTCTTATCTCTCTCCCAGCTGCTGCTTTGTCAGGTCTTGTGAAACTAACAAGAGCCTCTCTCTGCAACTCATCCAAAACCGGAATAATGGAATTAATTAGTTGGTCTCTCAGTGTTATCGATCAGATTTTTTCGACGCAAAGAACCAGGGGTGGTGACCCCGCATGTCCAAGCGGGACGTTTGCGGCTGGATACACACTTGACCCTTGGAACAAGTGGCGAGTTGTGTGTCTGTCCATCCTTTCCGTGGAAGACGTGGAGGACATCTACATGATTGGAATAATGATAGTAGGCATGCTGCTGATCGGAGCTGGTGGCTTCCTAATCTATCGAAAAGTCCGTACTACGCTGGTGACTGTTTTGGAAAAGCTGCCAGTGATTTCTGAAGGATGTAGCAGGGCTCTGAACACTCAGACTCATGTGTTGATCGATATCAAAAGCAAGCAAGAGCTGCTTTTGGATCGTCTACGCGTTATGGATAACAACTGGGAGAAGTTGGAGGCCCGGCTTGGAAGTGGAAACTAGGCCATTCATTGGATTACAGCAGAGAGACCCAGGACAGAAGGCTATTGGAAATTAACATAGCCTGTATCAAATCACATTGCTTATCTCCCTTTCAGCTCCCCAGCTGCCAAGGCTAAAGCCAAGGTTGTCTCAACTCTTATCACCAGGAAGTTTCTGCAGACGGCGGCTCTTACCCCCACTCCCTCCCCCCGCTCCTTCCCTACATTCCTCCTGGAACTGTTGATGCTGAACTTTTCCACACGTCATCTGGTTGTCAGTAACGCAGCTACAGGTCTTCAACTTCAAATGCCTCGTCGGCCATCTTTCCCCACCTCCCAACCGCAGCTGCATGGAGGCGTGGTTGCAGCGCCGACTGGCAGCACGCCCATGTCCCCAAACGGCTGGACTCCTGTTGTTCTTCCCACCTGACCCCCTCCCCCAGCCAACCTCCCACCCAACCCTTCCTACATGCCTTGTCTCGAGTTGTTTGACTGTGTCATGCTTACATTTATGTTTGCAGAGGCGGTTTTTTTCCTGGTTTCACACTGCTTTCTCTGTTTAGGGAAATCAGTTTCAAACTGGCAGTTTTTTTTTTTCCCCTCACCCCTCCTCTCCTCCTGTTATTGATCCCTTTTTCACCTAAATATGTGGGCGCCGCAAATGGCTGCTCCAGTGTGTTGATGTGTCTCCTTTCACTGCAACTACCTAGTCAAATTCCTCGTATTGTTCTAAACTGTACCTGGTCAATAAAAGATTCTGATTCTGATTCTGATTCTGATTCTGATAAGCCTTTGATGTTTGCAATGGCTAAGGTGTCTGAGCTGTGGTCAGCTTGTCAACAGCGCCACCTAGCGTCCCTCTCTGAGTTTACGACAGACATTCAGCATGTTGCTGGGAAGGCCAACCCTGTTGCTGATTGTTTGTTACGTGTGCTGGCGTTTCCTGTGCTTCTTAGGGTGGATTTTTCTGCCATGGCAGTCGACCAAGCCAGTGATGCAGACATCCTCACCCTTAAGTCTGCCCGTAAAGGCCTTAAGCTTGAGGAGGTTGTGGTATAGGCAGGTGGTCGTGCTCTCCTCTGTGACGTCTCCATGGGACGTCCCCGGCCCATCGTGCTGTTTGTTTGGAACCGTAGAGTTTTTGAGTTGATTCATTCCCTCTCACGCCCGGGGGTCTGGGCATCGGTCAAGCTGGTCAGGGCAAAGTTTGTCTGGCCTGGGCTTTGCAAAGGGGTCAAGGAGTGGGCAGCTTTGTGCGTGGTGTGTCAGCGCGCTAAGGTTCACAGGCACACTAGGGGACCCCTTGAACCGTTTTTGATTCCAGCTAGGTGGTTCGATCACCTGCATGTGAACCTGGTGGGTCCTTAGCCTTGCTCACAAGGCTTTACACACCTGCTGATGATGGTAGATAGGAACACCAGATGGCCAAAAGCAGTTCCTCTGTCTTCCACGACATCTGCGGATGCAGCTCGTGCATTTCTTTTGGCTCGGGTCGTGCGTTTTGGTACCCCCTCAGACATTACCTCCGACAGAGATCCTCAGTTTGTCTCGGAGCTTTGGTCGGTGTTGACTAGGTCCCTGAGCGTGCAGGTTCACCGTACTACCACGTACCATCCCAAAGCTAACAGTTTGTGTGAATGTTTTCACTGGTCGCTCAAGGCGGCGTTGTGCGCTGCGCTCTCGGATGGTAACTGGGTGGATCGTTTGCCCTGGATGATGCTTGGTCTGCGTTCAGCTCCTGAGGAGTACTTGGATGCCTCCCCTGCTGAGTTTGTCCTCGGTCAGCCACTCCGTGTACCGGGTGAATTTTCGCCTGAGAGTTCTGCCCCATTTTCTCGTCCCACGGTGCGTCCTTCTTTGCCTGAGAATGCGCCGGCGCACCATTTTTTTCCACGTTCTCTTGTGCCCGGGGAGCTCGCTACGGCCCGTTTCGTTTTTCTGCAGCATGATGCCCACCGGTCGCCGCTTTGGCCCCCTTATGATGGCCCGTTTAGGGTGCTTGAGGTGGGTTCTAAGACTTTCATGCTGGATATGGGTGGGTGCCGGGAGCGGGTTACGTTGGACAGGCTTAAACCTGCATGTGTTGTCTGATGAGGTTGTGTGTCTAGCCCCGGTCCCCTGTCGTGGTCTGCCTCCTACCAGTGTCCTGGAGGGGCCCTCACGTGTTCAGTGTCCCTATTCACGACCTGTGTTGGATGGAGTTTCTTCTGCCCGTCGCCCGTGTGGACATCCACGTCGACTGATTCTGCCAGTTGAGTCTGATGTGGGGCGTTTTGGGAGGCTGATCAGGCCTTCAGTGAGGGACTGAACTTTGCCCCAACATTCCAGTTAAAATGTGGCACCAGCGGACACGTTTTATTCCCCAGAGTCCCAATATGTAGTTCGCTGTTTTCGGCTAGGGGCCGAATTATGCCTGCTGTAGGCCGTGGATTTCAAGTGTGCTTCAACATCAGGGTCGAGTTTATGCTAATCCTTGTCAAACTATATTATTTATTGCATTCTGGCATAAATCACAAACAAATAGTGAAAGTATAAACATTTATTAATCAAAATAGTTAAAGCAGAGCTAAGTAACTTGTGCTTAGTGCCCCCCCAAAGGTCCCTTTGGTTATGTCCCTGTTGTAAACACTCTGCACTAGGAATGTGCGATATTTTATTGTTTATGATTTATCGTCAAAAATATTCCACGATAGAAACGATAAATTCCCATGTTGGAAATTAGCGAGGACCATTTGTCCCTCAGTTTAACCAAGAATGTCCCTGTTTGTTGTCAACTTATTATTCTCTGGACACACACACACACACATACACACACACACACACACACACAACACCCCCACACCACACACACACACACACACACACACACACAACACACACCCCCACTACACACACACACACACA
>NC_041057.1:36390264-36395264 GCF_900634775.1 Gouania willdenowi | reverse complement strand
TTCTAACACCTCCAAGTTTAATGTGTGAATATTCATGTTCTATTCACTAGAACCTTATGGATTATATGTATGTCACAATCCTTCCTCCTGGACTTTGTGTTTGGTCTTTAACATATTAGTGTGTGTGTGTGTGTGTGTGTGTGTGTGTCCTCCAGGCCGGGCCACTCTGTATGGGAAGTCGTCCCTGCGGATAGAGAAGGTTCGCTCTGAGGACCAGGGCTGGTACGAGTGTAAGGTTCTGATGCTGGAGCAGCAGTTTAACACCTTCCACAACGGGAGCTGGGTCCACCTCACTGTCAATGGTAGGAATCATTACATATCAATAATAATCATTAGTTATTACTAGGGATGTCCTGATCAGGTTCTTTTGCCCCCGAGTCCTTTGATTTTGAGAATTGGTCGATACCGAGTCCTGATCTGATATTTCTGTAATACATTAAAAAGATAAACAGATCCAGGATGTCCCTTATTTATCTTATTCACCTTATTTTAACATTCACCCTAAACACAACACTTTTGTGACCGAGCTTGATCGATCAATAAATGAACTTTAGACTTTAGTGCAGGATTAAATAATCTGAAATAAGAGCAGTAATGTGTTTTTATGAACTTTATTCTCCTCATTTAGTTTCACTGATTAAAATGTATGTTTTTATTGATGAATTGCATGATAACTTCATTTTGTTGGTATTGTAGGTTTAGAGCATGTAAAGTATGAGCTGTTTATTAAATAAAGTGTGTGAGATTTGTAGATCAGAATAGAATCTACTTTAATGATCATGTAATATACTGTATTTTTCGGACTATAAGACTCACTTAAAGTCCTTTAATTTTCTCAAAAATCGACAGTGCGCCTTATGTATGTAATGAACTACTGTACTTCATCATACTGAACTGAAAAAGTGAGTGTATTGTTCTGTTGAGTTATTGTTAATGAGTTGAATAAAGTTTGACTTATGACTATTTTATTTCACTTAATGCATCTTATTAATAATAATAATAATAATAATAACAAACCGGTGCGCCTTATAATTCGGTGTGCCTTATAGTCCGAAAAATACGGTATGTTATACACACGAGGAATTTGACTTGATTGTTATTATTTAATGTAAACATTAAATAATAACAATCAACTAAAAATAATATAAACAGTAGTTAAAGACTAATATGTGCAAAACTAAATAGGATAATAATAATAATAATAATAATAATAATAATAATAATAATAATAATGGAATAACAGTGCAGTAGTGCAGGTGAACATTTAAATTAAATAGTATACGTACATTTATATTCAAGTGACAGTTTGTTCCAGGGTTATTTCACAGAAACAGGTCTGACACTGTTTAACTGTTTAATATTGATTTATCAGATAGAGGTTAATGTACAACACACCTGTACGTCCTGCTGTAGGTGTTTGATATAGACATACTGTAGTAGATTGACTTAGGATGGTCTATTCTCACACACAAACACACACACAAATCACACAAACACTGACTCGAGTGCACACACATACACACTCATGCACGCACACACAAACACGCCCTCAAACATCTGTGCACAGTGCACACACACACTAGCATCAGGCTAGTTAGCAGAGAGGCTAACGGTACGTTTGTTCTCTTCCAAACAGAACAAATGTTGTAGTGATTGACCTGATGTCTAACTCTCCACCTCCGCTCTGCATCCAAACAACAGACAGGCTCCTCCTCTTTTTGACACAACTTCTGCTGTGTCATCATGTTCTACTAGTTCTGCAGCTTCAGAGCTTTCTGATCCATTTACACCGTAACCATGGTAACCAGAGTGCTACTGTTTACCTTCTCAGTGTAACATTGACTGATCGGTCTGACGCAGCGTTCTGAACGTTTCACAACAATTACAAAACATTGTCTATTTCACATGAATCATCAAGTGTTTACAGTACAGTGACTATTAACACACTGACCACAACTAGTCACATGACCTTGTGTTATGTTTAAGTCTTTAAGGAAAGACTGATACTAAATAATGTTTCACCAAAATATTGTTAATGTTTGTACAAATTAACTTTAAATCATTAAAAACAAAATAAATGCAGAAAATAATCATTTCAGTGCTAATATTATAAACTTCTCTGTAAACATGGACATATATCAGTTCTGCTTAACAAACACAATTATTATATCATCTTCATTTCTGTGAGATTCATAAAATATCTTCACCATGTTTTCTTTGATAGACATTGATTTATAGACTCACAGAAGTGAATAGACATGAACCTCCTAGACAATAGCTAAACACTTAATATTTACTGTAGTGGAGATTAACATCTACACAGAAAAACATCTTCTGTTTATGAAAATAAACAGAATAATTATCACATCATCACATTAAAGAACCATTTTGTAACATTTAACAAAGTGTTAGATTTGGAATTGTGTGAGTGATAAAAAGTGTCTATAGTTAATTTAAATTATTGCGGTGCAATATGTTTTAAATTTTACAAAAATATGGCTTTAAATCAGTTGTTTTCACTGTAACAAACTGTAATCAGATGGTAAAAAAGTGTCACTGCCATGTTATTATTATTATTTTAACATTGACATTAACTCATTCAGTTCCAGCTGTTTTTGAGCATTTTGACTGATTTTAAAGACCCACAGAATTTTTTCTACTATGACTATCTGAAATCTGATTCTGAAAGATTGAAGCCTCTACTTTCATAAAAAAAAAAAAAGAAATTGTTTCTGGCTCATTTCATTATTTTGTAATCAGCTGTTGAATAGAGTAAGTTTTACACAAATCTTCAGTTTCAGAGCAAAAAAATCCTGTCAGTGACTTTAAAGCTTTTTATTTTGCTTTAGTGACAACTCTAACATCTGAACATTATTTCCTTATATAAAACTAAAAAAAACACAGACCAGGTTTTTGATGATAAAACTATTATTATTTATCTATCTGGGTCAGAGTTGAATGGATTTCTTACTGTATTTTGACATTCCTCCATCTTTCTCTCCCATCAGTCTGCACAGACATAACTTCCTCTTCCTCCCAGACATACAGAGTGTCACTGCGTTCCCCGTTTTTTTTATATTGTTTGATCTCACCATCGCCACATTATCCATGAGTTCCACACATGCTCTGGTCCAGTGTGCGCTGCTGTGAAGGTCAACTCTGTACGTAGCGCCATTTTCTGTCTCGTAAATGCCTTTCCTCTCTCCCTCTGAGCTCTGCTGAGCATGGATGATCTCTCATCCAAAGGTGCTGCCTCCTCCTACATGTCACCTATTGTTTTGCTATCTGGCTCACAGGCTGGGGGACGAGTTATCTCATCAATGGCACTGAGTGAGTTAATGATGCCACACTGTTATATAACTAAGTATAAAAACTTATTTTAAGGGGCATATGATGAATTTGTGTGAAACAAAAATAATCACAATTTGTTATTTTCATTTGGTTTTAAAACGTAATAACCAAAAAACGAAGGGTACACGGATTATGATGCTACGTATATGGTTTTGATACAATTTCTTTCTTATTTAATATTAAATAAATATCTCTGAATAACAAGTGTCTGGAAGTTGACTTTATTACAGAGTCCTGTTTATTTACATGAACAGATGCTGTTTGTTGTGGTGAGTTATTATAAATAAACACATTTATGAGCACAGACCAGCTAAACTTCTTCTACAACCCAGTTCTTATCATATTAAAATCAGCATCACTGCTATAACGTTGCACTTTAATTATTATTTCATTTTCTGTTAAATAGTTCATCATTTTTACCCAGAGCTGCCAACTTTTAATAAAACCTGAGATTCACTGAGATAACCACATTTTTGTCATTTAGGACGACACGTAAACATGTTGTTTATGGGACATTTTCCGCTTGGAGATTAAACTTATATAAACTAGTACAGTGCCCGTCAAAAGTATGCATTCATGTGGGAGCATAAGGGGTATATTTGCGGGTCCAATTTTCCTGGTTTAATTCTATGGGACATGTGCACGACTTCATCATCACTTTTATATTTTTTTGTTGGGTGTATTTTCCTGTAACATATGTTTTTTGGAGTCATGTGTATTTATGTATCTTTCTGTTGTCTTTTTGTTTTTTTTTTATTTAAATTTTTTTTGTAATTTATGTTTTTTGGGGTCATGTGTATTTTTGTTGTGTTTTTGTGCATTTTTTGTACAATTATTATTTTGTTGCCATTGTAATGTGATTCAGGAGTCATTTTGTGTATTTTTTATGTAAATATTTAGTTTTATGTATTTTTAGTATAAATATTTAGTTTTGTGTATTTTGAGCCATTTTCATGTTTTTGTTGTATTTTTCTGTAATGTATGTTTTTTTAAGTCATCATTACGTATATTTTTTTCTGTATTTTTCTGTTGTCTTTTTGTGAATTTTTTGTATAATTATTGTTTTTTGTTGCCATTGTAGTGTGATTCTGGAGTAATTTTGTGTATTTTAGTTTGTTTTTTGGTGTAGTTTTGTGCATTTCTGTTGTCATTTTAGTGTATTTTTTGTATTAGTATTTAGTTTAGTGTATTTTGAGTCATTTTCATATTTTTGTTCTCGTTTGGTGTATTTTTCTGTCATATATGTTTTTTCTCTCTCACACGCGCTGCAGAGAAATTTGTAGCTTTCAACACAGCAGCCATTGTCGTCAATCACTTCCTGGTGAGGTCCGTCTGGTTTAAATAGCGTACGGTCAAACTAACGTTTTGAAACGACATCATCTCCAAATAAGGAACAGTAAAAATATATTTTTCCTCAAAAGAGAATTCCACAGGAGCGAGATCAGGGCCTAACTCAGCTGGAACGCACCGTAAGAGAGCTGTACAGTGAAATAGATACAGTGCCCGTCAGAAGCATGTATTCATATAGTGGGAGGAGCTTAAGTACAGTTGTCAATTATGACCAAATGAGTATGTGTTTGAAGGTTGGATGTACATAGAGGTGTACATACTGTACTCTAGTGTTATAAAGGGTTTATTTGTCTGTGCAA
>NC_041057.1:36218896-36385165 GCF_900634775.1 Gouania willdenowi | reverse complement strand
CTATCTGACCTGTGTCCATAGATCTCAGAGACCTGCTGGGTTCATACCTGACTAACATCTCACTGATGTATTCTGGACCAAACCCATTCACACATTTATAACCAGCAGCAGAACTTTACAGTCTCCTCTGAGGCTGACTGGGAGCCAGTGTAATGTGTTTTGACCTCTTTGTTCTGGTTCAGACCTGAGCTGCAGCGTTCTGAACCAGCTGTAGATGTTTGATGAAGACCATTACAATAGTCCAGTCTGCTGGAGATAAAAGCATGGACCAGTTTCTCCTGATCTTTCTGAGTCATTAAACCTTTCACTCTGGAGATGTTCTTTAGGTGGTAGAAGATGTTTTTGTGATAGATTTGATCTGATGCTGAATGTCAGATCTGAGTCAATCAGAACACCAAGGTTTTTGACTTGGTCTTTATCTTCTAAAGATCCAGACTCAGATACTTGCTGACAGCAGTCCTCTTTTCATTGTTACCAAAGACAATCACCTCCATCTTGTCATGGTTTAGTTGAAGGAAGTTTTCACTCATCCATCAGTTTACTTTTTCTAAACAGTCACACAACACCTCAATGGGACCATAGTCATCTGGGTTCAGTGATAGATATAGTTGTGTGTCATCTGCGTAGCTCTGATAATCAACCTTACAGTTGTGTAAAATGTGTCCTAAAGGAAGCATATAAAGGCTAAACAGAAGAGGTCCAAGAACAGATCCCTGAGGAACCCCACAGGACATTGGTAATCTGTCAGATTCAAAGTTTACAATGTTTACAAAATAACTTTGATCCTCTAAGTAGAACTTAAACCATTACTTTAACATTTAGTCCAACCCATGTTTACAATCTGTGTAACAACATTGTATGATCTACAGTGTCAAATGTAGACTTAGATCCAATAGAATGAGAACAGATACTTTTCCTGAATCAGTGTTCAACCTTATGTCATTGATCACTTTGATCAGATCAGTTTCTGTGCTGTGATGAGAACCAAAACCTGACTGAAATTTATCAAATATTTTGTTGAATGTTAAGAATTGACTCAGTTGGTTGAAGACCACCTTCTCAATGATCTTGGCCATGAATGGAAGGTTCTGATTGGTCTATAGTTAGCCAGTATAGAGGCATCCAGTGTTCTCTTTGGTACGGTGCCTGATTGGAATGATCAGTTAATTATCTGACACTAATCAGTGATAAATGACTTTACAACAGTTTTAAAGAAGTTTGAAGGTTTTGTGTCAACGCAACACGTTGATGGATTCAGCTGCTGAACAGTTTCCTCTATTTGATGAATGATGGATGGATGGATGAATGATGGATGGTTGATGGATGGATGGAGGGAGTGACACTGCACACTTTCACTTTTCCATTGATCACCTCTGGTTTAGTTTTATTGATTGACCTTCACACAGTGTCTCTTTGTTTAGTTGTTATTGGTTAGACCAGGGTTTTCAATCTTTGAGTCAGGACCCCATTTGTGGCCGTGAGAAACTGGGAGGAGGTCACCAGATACCTTCATGAAACGAGAAATATGTTTTTCAGCCTTTTTTCCCTTATTTTTATCATTTTTCTACATCTCCACCAAACTCACCATATTTTAACATATTTCCATCACTTTTTCTTTCCATATTTTTGCTCCTTTTAATGTATTTTTGCTACATTTCTCCCATTTCTGACACTTCTACATCATATTTTAATGACTTTTCTGCACATTTTTTCCACTTTCCAAACATGTTCATCACTTATAAACCATTTCTACCATATCATCAAACTCAGATACTCAGAAAAAACCTTGATACTCGATACCAATTTTCAATACCACGGAGCAAAAAAAAGACACAAATTTAGAAACATAATTTCCTCTAATAAAGGTGAGAATACAAACTATGAACAGTATACAAAGTATTTTTAAATGAAGTGAAATGTTGTCCAACATTTAACGACACTTGTAAACAATAAAAACTATGACACTTTTTTTGAGAAAATATAACAAAATTTAGCAACACCTGTAAACAATTAAAAGTGAAATAAATGAAGAACAATGTGCCAAATTTAAAAACAACTGTTCTGGTCATAGTAAAAGTATTATAACAGGCTGAAGGATTCTGGCTACATATTGTCTTTGCTGGTGAAAAAGGGCTGGTAGGGAAGGCGGAGTCTCAGGTTGCCATGGTTTCTGTCTAGTAGCTGCTGGAGGACTTTTCTCAGCTTCATAATGGGACTAATGAGAAACATAACACTTTCAGACAAAAATAATGAATATTATAAATTATATTATTCTTTAATTAAACATAGTGTGTTTATGTTACAGACGTACAGTTAATGTTTGCTGCTAGCTCCCACATTAACGTTATTATTAGCCTTATTACGAAACGGCTCATTGTTAAACGTCTAACGTTAACGTGTGCCACCGGCTGGGTTAACGTTTATGATAACTGTATCATACTTTAATGTTGCTGAAACCTTTTTAAGTTCCTCATAGAGACCAAAGTGTTGGTCTTTCTCATGCTTTACCACTTCATGCTGCAGCCGTGATGACATCATCTAACTCACTTTTATGATGCAGGCTCCTATAAAATCAGTTTTTTTTTTTCCCAAATTACTTTTTATTTTTTCCAAGTTCCGTGTTTTCCACTTTAATTTTTTAAAATTCTGTTTTTAAAAAAAATATTAATCATATTTTTCAGAAAAAAATAGTTTTTAACTCCTGTGAGAAAACAAAATAAATACTAATAAAAAATGTATGTCAAAAATAATGTAAGATACAATTAAAAGTAGATATTAGTTATAGTGACATAGATTATTCTGACTGATCCTTTTTAATTATTTATGTCATAAAAATGTATGAGAGCAGCATTAATGTCACCATATTTCCTCTCAGGGATCAATGATTTACTGAATCTGATCAGGTTTATTGATTAAGTTTTAATCAACTTCATTTAAATTAACCTATTTTAATTGATCCTGATGACATCATTCCAGATGGTAATGATTACACAACAATAAATGGACACAAGGATACATCAGTTATTTCACCACTAGGGGGCAGAATATTGACAGTATCAGAAGTGATCAATAATCTATGATGGTATTGATGATCTCGTCCTCAACAACAGAACAACTTTATCCACAGATCATCTGTAGATCTGAGCAGGTGAAGATGATTAATGCTGAGTCATGGGTGGTGTGCACTTAATAAGCTCCTGGAACTTTTACTCATAAAAAACGATCTTTGTTTCACGGCGTTTCATGTTGATTCTGTTCATCATCGCGTTTTAACCGTTTTCATTGGTCGATTCCGTGATTCTGTCTGCGATTTCATTAACGCAGATTTTATAGGGTCCTAGCAGTGTGTAGATCATTGGTGTATAGAGTAGATCATTGGTGTGTAGAGTAGATCATTGGTGTGTAGAGTAGATCATTGGTGTGTAGAGTAGATCATTGGTGTGTAGAGTAGATCATTTGGTGTATAGAGTAGATCATTTGGTGTGTAGAGTAGATCATTGGTGTATAGAGTAGATCATTGGTGTATAGAGTAGATCATTGGTGTATAGAGTAGATCATTGGTGTATAGAGTAGATCATTGGTGTATAGAGTAGATCATTGGTGTGTAGAGTAGATCATTGGTGTATAGAGTAGATCATTGGTGTATAGAGTAGATCATTTGGTGTGTAGAGTAGATCATTGGTGTATAGAGTAGATCATTGGTGTATAGAGTAGATCATTGGTGTATAGAGTAGATCATTTGGTGTGTAGAGTAGATCATTTGGTGTGTAGAGTAGATCATTGGTGTATAGAGTAGATCATTGGTGTATAGAGTAGATCATTGGTGTATAGAGTAGATCATTGGTGTATAGAGTAGATCATTGGTGTGTAGAGTAGATCATTGGTGTATAGAGTAGATCATTGGTGTATAGAGTAGATCATTGGTGTGTAGAGTAGATCATTGGTGTGTAGAGTAGATCATTGGTGTATAGTGTAGATCATTGGTGTATAGAGTAGATCATTTGGTGTATAGAGTAGATCATTGGTGTATAGAGTAGATCATTGGTGTATAGAGTAGATCATTGGTGTGTAGAGTAGATCATTGGTGTGTAGAGTAGATCATTGGTGTATAGTGTAGATCATTGGTGTGTAGAGTAGATCATTGGTGTGTAGAGTAGATCATTGGTGTGTAGAGTAGATCATTGGTGTATAGAGTAGATCATTGGTGTATAGAGTAGATCATTGGTGTATAGAGTAGATCATTGGTGTGTAGAGTAGATCATTGGTGTATAGTGTAGATCATTGGTGTGTAGAGTAGATCATTGGTGTGTAGAGTAGATCATTGGTGTGTAGAGTAGATCATTGGTGTGTAGAGTAGATCATTGGTGTATAGAGTAGATCATTGGTGTATAGAGTAGATCATTGGTGTATAGAGTAGATCATTGGTGTATAGAGTAGATCATTGGTGTGTAGAGTAGATCATTGGTGTGTAGAGTAGATCATTGGTGTATAGTGTAGATCATTGGTGTATAGAGTAGATCATTTGGTGTATAGAGTAGATCATTTGGTGTGTAGAGTAGATCATTGGTGTATAGAGTAGATCATTGGTGTATAGAGTAGATCATTGGTGTATAGAGTAGATCATTGGTGTATAGAGTAGATCATTGGTGTATAGAGTAGATCATTGGTGTATAGAGTAGATCATTGGTGTATAGAGTAGATCATTGGTGTATAGAGTAGATCATTGGTGTGTAGAGTAGATCATTGGTGTGTAGAGTAGATCATTGGTGTATAGTGTAGATCATTGGTGTATAGAGTAGATCATTGGTGTGTAGAGTAGATCATTGGTGTGTAGAGTAGATCATTGGTGTATAGTGTAGATCATTGGTGTATAGAGTAGATCATTGGTGTATAGAGTAGATCATTGGTGTGTAGAGTAGATCATTGGTGTGTAGAGTAGATCATTGGTGTATAGTGTAGATCATTGGTGTATAGAGTAGATCATTGGTGTATAGAGTAGATCATTGGTGTATAGAGTAGATCATTGGTGTATAGAGTAGATCATTGGTGTATAGAGTAGATCATTGGTGTGTAGAGTAGATCATTGGTGTATAGAGTAGATCATTTGGTGTGTAGAGTAGATCATTGGTGTGTAGAGTAGATCATTGGTGTGTAGAGTAGATCATTGGTGTGTAGAGTAGATCATTGGTGTGTAGAGTAGATCGTTGGTGTGTAGAGTAGATCATTGGTGTGTAGAGTAGATCGTTGGTGTGTAGAGTAGATCATTGGTGTGTAGAGTAGATCATTGGTGTGTAGAGTAGATCATTGGTGTGTAGAGTAGATCATTGGTGTGTAGAGTAGATCGTTGGTGTGTAGAGTAGATCATTGGTGTATAGAGTAGATCATTGGTGTATAGAGTAGATCATTGGTGTATAGAGTAGATCATTTGGTGTGTAGAGTAGACCATTGGTGTATAGAGTAGATCATTGGTGTATAGAGTAGATCATTGGTGTATAGTGTAGATCATTGGTGTATAGAGTAGATCATTTGGTGTATAGAGTAGATCATTTGGTGTGTAGAGTAGATCATTGGTGTATAGAGTAGATCATTGGTGTATAGAGTAGATCATTGGTGTATAGAGTAGATCATTTGGTGTGTAGAGTAGATCATTGGTGTATAGAGTAGATCATTGGTGTATAGAGTAGATCATTTGGTGTATAGAGTAGATCATTGGTGTGTAGAGTAGATCATTGGTGTATAGAGTAGATCATTGGTGTATAGAGTAGATCATTGGTGTATAGAGTAGATCATTGGTGTATAGAGTAGATCATTGGTGTATAGAGTAGATCATTGGTGTATAGAGTAGATCATTGGTGTATAGAGTAGATTATTGGTGTATAGAGTAGATCATTGGTGTATAGAGTAGATCATTGGTGTATAGAGTAGATCATTGGTGTATAGAGTAGATCATTGGTGTGTAGAGTAGATCATTGGTGTATAGAGTAGATCATTGGTGTGTAGAGTAGATCATTGGTGTATAGAGTAGATCATTGGTGTGTAGAGTAGATCATTGGTGTATAGAGTAGATTATTGGTGTATAGAGTAGATTATTGGTGTATAGAGTAGATCATTGGTGTGTAGAGTAGATCATTGGTGTATAGAGTAGATCATCTTCTAGCTGCTACACTGCAGTGTTACCATCAGCTGTAATCTCTCTGAACTAGAGTCGTTCTCCTAAGAAAGGCTCACAGAAACCATCAGGAAGTCCTCTGAAATGGAAAGTAATGAGGCTTAAAAGTTCTATTTATATCCCACATCTTGAGAATCTCACTGTTCTCATCCCTGAACATCTGTGCATTTTAAAGCTCATATTTTCTGCTGCTGCTCTGAGGTGTCAACGTGTCAGAACCATGGAGAGCTCCTGTGATTGATGGAACACTGATGTTGATGTTCCAGCTCTGCTTAGGCCTGAAGGAACCCTTTCTTTAAGACTCCATGAACCCTCTATGTCTATGTTTAGAAATGTCCTCAATGGGACAGTTTAGCTGGAGGTCATGGTCTGTAGTGTGTACTACTGCTCTATGATGAAGATGATCATCAGCTGCAGCTTTCTGAAGAACAGGATTTGTTGGCAAATATGTTGAAATTGTGTGTTTGATCTGATCAAGTCTTTCTGTACGTTTTCAAACACAACCTAATGTGTCCATTCATCCGTTTTCTGACTGGGTTGTTCCTTTCTTTTCAGGGGCGGGGGTGATTCTGCCCTTCCCTAAACCATTCAGTCAAACCATTTTTAAACATCCAACATTATTCATCCTTGTTTTAAACATCTTCATCACATCTTCTCCCTTTGCATTTGTTTCTGTTCAAAAACATGTTTTTAATGTGTTTTTCCCTCCATTCATTTGATCCTCTACATCAGGTCAGGGACCAAATACGGTCCAGTTTTGATCTCAAATAGGCCACAGATCATAGTTTGATCATTTCAAAATGAATGTGCCCTAGTTTGTACTTCCACCTATAAATAATACGTAAAGAATGTAATCAGAGGTGTAAAAAGTACTGATATATCTACTCAAGTACCAGTGCAAGTGTCATACATAAAATACTCAAGTACAAGTAAAAAGTAGCTCAAATAAATAGTACTCCAAGTAAAAGTTACTAGAAATAAATAAAACACACCAATGTATTCAATTCATAATCTAAATAACTTCTCAGTCTTTAAGTATAGATACATTTATAAACTTTAAAACTGTTCCATGTGTTTAACAATATATGATATAATGTAATACAATGGTATATAATGTAATGTAATGTAATGCAATGTGATATAATATAATAGGTAGAATCCACAACCTGAACCATAGAACGTGGCTTTGATCAGAAATGACTGACTAACAACATATGGATTATGTTTAATGTTCTTCATAAACTTCATAAACCTGAGATCAGTTCAATACTGTAGTTTAAGGTCCCAGTGTTTTTATAATTTACTTAGTAATGATTGGGTGTAGAAATGTAATCAATTCATTTACTTCTTTTTAAAACATACTTAAGTACATGTAAAATTACTGATTTAAAAAGTACAAGTACCCATAAAAGCAACTTTCACCTCTGCTAATAATTATGGACCAGTTTGATCTCAAATGGACCACAGTTTGGAAATTAATTAGCCTTCATTTTCACTTCCACCTATAAATAATAAGAGAATAATAATAAAGAATAAAGCAGTTACAAATATCCAACTTTTGTTTCACTAGGTGAAATTTTGTGGAAAAACTTTGAGGAAAATTCCAGGATTTTCAAAAAAATTTTATTAAAAAATGAGTTTTTGAATTTGTGTATTAGGAGAGGCAGAATTATGAGGTAATTTACACAATAACTCATATTTTCTTTTGCGTTCCCCTGTGGGCCTTGTTAAATGCTCTGAAGGGCCAAATTTGGCCCCTGGCCTTTAGGTTTGACACATGTGCTTTACGTACTAAAAACACTCCTGTTCTCATGTTTTGCAGGAAGTTTGGTACGAGTTCCGTGTCACGGCCGTCATGGACGACGTGGTCAGTGAGCCCAGTAATGTAGTGGGCGTGTCCAGCACAGGTACGCCTCCACACAGCTCTGACCAATCACAGAGAGGGAACGAGTGTATGACGTCATCATCCTGCTTTATACAAAAAGGGAATCTATCCAACAACCTCTGTGTGCTCTGCCTTTAAACCGCAAGACCATGGACCACGTATTACACACACACACACACACACACACACACACACAGTATGACATCATCACTGTAGTCACTGTAGAGGTCACTGTAGAGGTCACTGTAGAGGTCACTGTAGAGGTCACTACAGGGTCACTACAGAGGTCACTACAGAGGTCACTGTAGAGGTCACTATAGAGGTCACTGTAGAGGTCACTACAGAGGTCACTGTAGAGGTCACTGTAGAGGTCACTGTAGAGGTCACTATAGAGGTCACTGTAGAGGTCACTGTAGAGGTCACTACAGAGGTCACTACAGAGGTCACTGTAGAGGTCACTGTAGAGGTCACTACAGAGGTCACTGTAGAGGTCACTGTAGAGGTCACTACAGAGGTCACTGTAGAGGTCACTGTAGAGGTCACTATAGAGGTCACTACATAGGTCACTGTAGAGGTCACTGTAGAGGTCACTACAGAGGTCACTGTAGAGGTCACTATAGAGGTCACTGCAGAGGTCACTGTAGAGGTCACTGTAGAGGTCACTGCAGAGGGTCACTATATAGGTTATTGAATAGGTCACTGTTGAAGTTACTGTATAGGTCACTCTAGAGGTGGGACATGTAAAACATCAGTGTGGTTCCACTGGTTTAATGAATCATGTTATTGATCCCTTAGAGACTTCTGTTATTCATTTAAGGCTTTATTCTCCCGCGCTTCTTTTCTACGTGTATTCTCCGGTCTAGGTTCCTGACACACCCACTGTGAATGAAGTCGGGCTGAAGGAAAGGAGGCGGGGCAATGATGTCATTATTTTGGGTTGTCTAGAAATCATGGAACATAGAGTTTTTCCAAATGCTTGTAAATGTCATTGATATCCATGAAAATGATAAATGATAAATAACACTTTTGTTGATAAACAATGTAACAGGCTGATTTGATCAGATTATTGATCAGATTATTGCTCTGAGGATCGGCCGCATTCTGTCAGTCACAGTTAAAATTTCTCCTTGATCAGCACTTCATCATCATCATCATTATCCGTGCACATTACATCACATTGTCATCATCACCATCTGTCATTAATGTTTCACTTATTATTTACTCTGTAGTGTAAGCAAACTGCGACTTTACGTTGTACACAGTGTTAAAATAGTTTAATCAGTCTGACATCTGTCAGACTTTGTAATGAGCTGCAGCAACAACACACACACACACACACACAATAAGCTCTGTGACGCATGGATAAAATTTTCTAAAATTTCTTTCTAAAATAATATTTAATACCAATTTGTGTAACCACAATAATCATATTAATTTCTTTAAATTCAAATAAAAATGCATAGAATGATGTAGATCTGAGGTGTGCTCATCATGATGGAACAGCTTATCAGCTGTCATATGAAGTCAGAGTGGTAGTACGGAATTATTTTATATGTAACAGTCAGTACTGTCTACATTAATCATTTATAAATGTATATACAGTAGTTTATTCACTTCTTATTTGTCCTCAGACTTCTTCCCCCCCCCTGAGTTGGTTGAGGAGCGGGGCCTGGCTCGTCCAGTAGTGGCTGGTATCGTGGCCACCATCTGTTTTTTAGCGGCCGCTGTCCTGTTCAGCACCATGGCCGCCTGCTTCGTCAACAAGCAACGCAGACGGAAACTCAAAAGAAAAAGAGGTAATAAAATCTCTTGGATAAGTGTTAGAATGTAAAACTATTAACTACTAACTATTGACCTCGTGACTGATTAATACAAACCTCATCTTCGACCTCATTTTTTAGTTATTAAGGAGTCAAGCCACGCATACGCGGTTCCCAGTGCAACGTGCTGTGGAACCCAATTGCAATCGTTCTGATTATTAAAATTATTATTCCGTTGGTAAAGGTAGTGCTGCAGGCTAACCCGTGCGTGGGAGGGTTATGCAATTTGGAATGTTGGTCCAGACCTCTCCATCTACCTCTGGGGTCACGTTTATATGGGGTCACGTTCATTGGGGGGTCCATGGGCTCTGCAAAACCTGGGGGACGAGTCACGCGGGAAGGCTTGGCCCCCTTTCATGACTGCTTGCAGTTGTAGTTATTCTTTTTTTTTTTTGAAAAACTCTTTTAGTCTGTGTTTTCTCTCTGTTTCTTTCCCAGATCCTCCTTTGTCTATAACCCACTGCAGAAAAAGTGTGGAGACTCCGTAAGTAACTCTTCTATTATAAATAACTAATAACTAATCTATAAAGGACTGAACAGAAGAGTTTGAACCAAGAATACATAGCTGACCATTTTTTGACTGTTGCATTTCTTTCATTAAACTATTTTTTGTGTTTGTGGGATTTTATTTAAACGTTCTACTAAAATCACTAGACGATGCGTCGATCTAATAGCTTTGCCACACATGGAAGCGCACATCTACTCCCTCTGTTCACTCTCATGTTTATAGTATTTGAGCATTGAGATGTTTCCCCTAATTATTAAGTTAATCATTCCTTTTCTTATAGGTAAAGATGATAATGGTCACAGTTTTGTATGTATATAATTATTTCAGCAATTTATTTAGCAAATGAAAATAAAAAATGCGAGCATAATTGTTGCAAAAAGTTTGCAGTGCATCGAGTGAAAAACTAAGACGACAAACACAGACACAATACAGTTGTCAATCATGTCCAACTAGCAGTGAAAAAGTATCACAATGCAACTCATCATTTGAATAAAGTTTAATCACCAAAGAATCTACAGGATTTGTTCAGATTCAGTTCCACACTGATCATTAAGAATATCTTTCAGTCAGGTTGGGGTCAATTACGTTTTTCAGTTACAATTGTCCATGTTCAATTACAATTCAATTACAATTACAGTGACCAGCATTTTTTTCCAATTACAATTAAAATACAATATTTTTTTATCCTCAGAAAGTCAATTACAATTGGGTTCTCGATTTCTAAAGTTCAATTGCAATCAATCACAATTACTTAGTGTGAAATGAATAACCTAATTAACCTTCTTCTTGTTAGCATCTCTAATGATAACGTCCCCTATTAGTTGTTACTGATTAAATACTCTAAAAACACATATCTATCTTTTTAATTTAATTTAATTATCTGAACTCAATCACAATTTAGTTACGATTATAATTGTAATTAATTGTAAATTACGCAATTACAATTCTAATTGACTCCAACGCTGCTTTCAGTTACTATTTCTTTTCAACAGGTCATCATCTGTGAAAGCCAGCCCAGAGAGCATTCGTTCTAAAACGACTCCATCAGAAACATCTGAAGATAGTCACGACCAGCGTGGAAAGAAAGTGTCCCCCAGTCCAGGGAGGAAGGAGGAGCTATCTTTATACAAGAAGACCAAAAGAGCAATAAGCAAGAAGTACACGATCTCCAAACATGAAAGTGAAGCAACGACTCCGATAGAACTCATCAGCCGTGGACCAGACGGACGATTTGTTATTGATCCCAATGACACAGAGATGTCCGTTAAACTCCGGAGGATCGAAGGTTTTCCCTTTGTAGAAGAATCCAACCTCTATCCTGAATTCCGTCAGTCTGACGAAGAGAACGATGACCCCAGACCTCTGCCGCCCATTATGCCCCCACTTCGAACTCACCAGATTTCTCCCATCTCCAGTCAGGAATCTTATCTCCAACCTCCGGCGTACAGCCCTCGCTTCCACCGGCCATTTGAAGGTATGACCATCATGGAGAGTAGTCGGCTGCAGGCCGCGGGGCAGATCAGAGGCTCCCTCCATCACAGGGCCTTCTATGGTTACCTAGGTCACCCTGGAGATCATGAGCCTCCCCCTCCTTTCTACCTGCCTGATACCAGCCCACTGAGCTCTGTCATGTCCTCCCCTCCTTACCTGGCTGAAGGTCCTTTTGGTCACCCCATGATTCCTGAAGAAATGGCCAGTGGTGACTTTCCTCAGTATGTTTCTGGTTTCCCTCTTCCTCTGACCCTCGCCTCTTCCTCTCGTTCTCCAGAGATCTGGCAGGGCCTGGATTTTACCTTTGCAAGTCTGGAGGGGCCCCAGTTGATTTTCCCACCGCATCATCTCCGTCACGACTCCCCCTATCCCCCACCGCCTCACGTTCTTCCCCTTGGTGCTTTTCAACCATCTCCCCTTCCAATGCCCACCTACCCCACTGTCCTGCCACTGGGCCCCCAAAAAATCCACTCAAGCAAGTTCCCCATCAAGTCCAGGCCTCATGGTTCCCCAGCCAGGCATTTAGCTATGCAAGAGGCACATTTAGGGCAGCTAAGACACACGAGCCACGGTATGGGTGTACCAGTGTTGCCTTACACCGATACCATGACCCACTATGTTCCCAGCACCTTTAGTAGCTTAGAAACACGATGGTATGAAACAAGCCCTCGCTTTAGTCCCAGGCAGGCCCGGAGGATGGACTCAGGCTTGCATCAGGTGGTTCTCCATCCATCTCGGCTGTCGCCCCTCACACAAAGCCCCCTTAGTTCCCATGAGGGCTCCCCAGAGATTTTAGTGCGACCCAGGCCACGCCCCAGCCTTGCCCAACCCTCCATACCTGCAGAGATGACTGAGATTACCCTCCTCCCTCCTTCCACAGCCAGCTTTTCGAGGAGATCGTCCTTCTCCTCCTCGCCGGCCCATGGTCACGGTAGCAGGAGGGCGAGCCCCAGTTACCGCTCCCACATGGCCTTTGCCTCCTCCGCAGCCAGCTATCCCATCTCTCAGTCTCCGTCACCCACCATGGAAGGCAGCAACTTGTTTGGGCAGATTCCGTCTCAGAGGAGGAGTGAAGAGGGAATCCTTCCATCCCAGTTGTCAGCTTCAGGGTAGGTTCCTCAGGGCTTCAGACAGGGTTCCGTCATCTGCCCCAATCCATAATGCTTTGATGTGTGATGTTGAGTGTCCTTCCTATTTCAGAGTGCTTAGTCATTCAATCAGGACATTCTTAGAACACATCACCCCTTAAATCTGTGAACTATCGTTCCGAAACATCTGTAAAACAAGGCATTAATTTGATGAAAAATTACCTTTGCTTCACAGATTTTATTTCAAACCTGTGAGCCTCCAGACCATTGACATAAATTATGAAAAGTTATTGGCTGAAGTCCCTAAAAGCCCAACTATTTTATGACAACATCATATATTTATCATGTCTTACTCTTATTAAAAAACCAGGAGAAATCCCATCATATCTTCAGTCATTGCTTTGTCCAACTAAACTTGAAGTTTTTGACGAGCTTCCATCATGCACAGGGAGTGTTTTAGGAGCCCATCCTGGCAGGCCCTGCGTCCCATCCTCAGCCTCAGTAACCTGATAGCGTAATGTCTCACTAAGAACCCACCCACCCATCCCTTTTCCCTTCCTGTAACCCTTGCCGAAACCGTTTGAATCCCACCAGGTCCTTTACCAGGTCTGACCAAGGACAGGTTGTGTCCCAGGGCCTGTCCGCTTCTCATCTACTGCAATGTCTCCATCATATTGACGTAGGGGCAGTGTGGTGCTGTATGATGGCTCCTGGAGTCTTACCTGCTTTGTTTTTGATTGATCTCAGCTATCTGGGCAGCGTTGTTGTGACCAGGTCCTCTACACCGCAATAGGTAAGGGTTGGATCCATGTCTGAAAGGGGGGGGGTAAGCAGGTGGGAACCTTTTAATCACCTCGTCCTTTAAAGGGGAATACAAGACATCAAGTCTTTGTCCGATTCGTCCCTATATTCAGTCAACACATGGTCAAGTTCTTTTCAGTTTTTATAGTTTCTCTTTTTTTACCCAAAGTGGCGACGCCTTTTATGTTCTGCAGTCTTCAATACATTATGCATTCAGACTGATATGCATATGCCATGTGTTAACCAGTGGATTATATATAGATCAGATATCTATCACCAACACAGATTTCAGTTCTCTGAGAATTGACTGAAAATATTTAACAATAAGGGAATTTTATATTACAAGTAGAAAGTAGTGTTATACTTAATTTTGTCCCACTTGGTATGTCTTGGTTGACAATAGATGTTAATACATCTGATATTTGTTATACTTAGTTAACTAGCTTCTATAAACTCATGATTAGCTAAAAAGACGATGTGCCCTAAAACAGCTAACACTGTTAGCATGATGTTTTTAACGTAAAGATCAGTTCCTTTTCTTTGTAGGTTTGATTTTATTTATTTATTTATTTATTATTAAACTAAAGAAAACGTGTAGAACTTTGCACTGGATAGCTACGTATCACGTATGCACTGGTCGAGCACCTATACCAACAAAGTCACCTGTGACCCCTGAGTGACCCCCTGGAGTCTATAAGTTCCAATGTCACCAGTAGATTTTTTCCTCAGTAATCTTCTCGTGAAACCTCAGCAATTCCAAGTGACTGAATGCTCTGGCGGTCATCTGGGATTCATAGAACCGTAGTTACATATGTAACTTTTGTTCTATTTCATCTCTACTGACCGCGTGAGGCAGTGCTTTAGCACTGGATGAGCAATGTTAACAGTGTCATGAGGAACCCATACACCCACCTCACACACTGGTTGCTGAGGGATTGATGGCCAAGACAGCTCCCAGAGGAGGAGGCAAAGCCACGTTTACTCTGTAGAATCTGGTAAAGGTGCTAGGTGAGGTCCACGAGGCTGCAGCACAAACCGTTTCAATAAGTACTCCCTTCAAAGAAACCCATGAGGTAGATACACTCTTCGTTGAGTGACATCTCAACCCGGATGGTGAAGGGAGAGCACTGGTCATGTGAGCATGCATAATGGTGTCCACCACCCAGTGGGATATCTTCTGTTTTGAGAGGGCCCTGCCCTTCCTAGGGCCGCTGTAGCAGACAAACAGCTGCTTGCATCGAAATATGCTCGATGTAGCGGTAATGTAGGACTTCAGGTCCCGAACTAGGCACAGCAGTTCTGACACCCCTTCTGACAATGGTACCAAGCGTGCCAACCGGATTGGCTGGTTAACGTACAAGGGTGACACCTTTGGGAGAAAGGCCACGTTCGGCCACAACATGACCTCGTCCCCCTCAGGGTGCCATCTCAAACTTGTCCTCCACTGAAAGGGCATGTAGTTCACCAACTCGCTTAGCAGAGACAATGGCTAAGAGAAACAATGTTTTGACAGACAATCACTTGAGTTCCACTTGTGTCAAGAGTTCGAAGGGATGTCGACCCAGCGCCTCAAGTACTAGGGGCAGTACTAGTGGGAGCCCACTGTGGCTGTGTCCAACAGGGCATGCCAGCTGTAAATCATGGCAACAAAGACGTTCAGCCTGGACTGAGTGGCCACTATCCAGGAGGGACTGGAGAAAATCCAGAAAAGCAGTCACTGGGCAGTGGACTCGGTCCAGCTTCCTGTCTGCACACCAGTCAGAGAACCTCTTGAACTTGTTCTCATGTTGCGTTCAGGTGGATGGTGCCAACGTGTTCAGGATGGGGGCTTTTACAGGATCATTACAGGCATTCGGCAGTGGGTCAGCCCCTGCAATGGCCAGGTCCCCAGTTGGAGACGCCCCGGGTCGGGGTACCAGATCTGACCCCCCAAGCTGCTAGAGGAGATCTCTCCTGTTGGGGAGGTTCTAAACTAGGTTCTCCCCAGCCACGAGTAGACACCAGCAGCAGGCTGTGGCCCTGCTCGGAGACCCTGTGTAGTGTTGGCAGGATCAAGGGCACAGGGGGGAAAGCATAAAGCAACCCTTGTGGCCAGCCGTGTGCGAGAGCATCTTGCCCGAGGGGCTGGAGGTTTTCTGTCCGAGAAAACCAGAAGGGGCAGTGGGTTGACTCCTTTAAGGCGAAGAGGTCTAACTCTGCCTCCCTGAAAAGTTCCCAGAGGGTTTCCACTACCTCTGGGGTCCCCTTTGAGAGAGGAAATCCGCCACTTGGATCTGTTCCCCCTGGACATGCATTGCTCTCAAGCTGGCCAACCGGGGAACTGCCCAGCCTAGGAGACACCAGGTCACTTGCAGTAACTGCAGTGACCTGGTGCCACCTTGTTGGTTTATTTGTGCCACTACCGACATGTTGTCTGACCGGACAGGGACGCACCTTCCCTTCATGAAGGGCATAAGTGTTCCAGGTGACCCATCTGCAGCTTCAGCACATTTATGTGCCTGATGCTGTCCCGGGCCGATCACAGGGCTCACACAGTCCTCTTCTGCCTGATGACGCCCCATCGTGTCGGGCGAGCAACCAGGGCCACCCCCTTTGCCAGAAACGACCTCTCTCCCCATTGGCTTAGAGATTGGGTGCACCACCAGGTAACCTCGACCACCCGATGTCTGTGTAACCTGGCATCCAGGTAGAGGCTGTTAATCCCTATCTGAAAAAGCCAAGCAACCAACAGGCTCAGGGGGATGACCGGTGATGCCGCTGCAAGTTTGCCTGCTAGGAGCAGGAACTGAACGTAAGGCCTGAAATGAGACAGAGAGGAGAGGATGTCATCCACTTGTCCGGCTGCCAAGCTTGCCGTCATGGTGATAGCTTTCAGGTTGATACCCCGATATGTAACCCTCTGGGAGGGATCTAGACAGCTCTTCTTTATGTTCACTCTTAGCCCCAGGCGGGCCACATGGGCCAAAAGCCGGGCTGTACCCTTGGCTGCCTGAGCATGAGAGGGCACACTGACAAGCCAATTGTCAGGGTAAGGTAAAACCTTCAGCCCGTCTGCTTGCAGAGGAGCAAGGGCAGCAGCCACATACCGAATGAACACCTGAGGAGAGGGGGACAGTCTGAAGGGCAGTACCCTGAACTGATAGTGGCGCCCCAAGTAGGCGAATTGCAGAAACTGCCTGTGGTGTGGTGAAATAGACACATGAAAATGTGCATCCTTGAAGTCCAACAGCGTGATCCACTCCCTTTGATGATTGCACGCAGGACCTCTCCTGCAGTGAGCATGTGAAATGGCAGGACTTTTAGAAACCTGTTGAGTCAACTCAGGTCCAATACTGGTCAAAGGCTGCCGTCCTTCTTTTGAACCAGAAAATAATTTGAGTAGAACCCCCTGGTTGCAGCAGGGGTTCTACGGGCTTGATGGCACCCTTGGCCCGGAGTGTGGACAACACCTGGCTCAGAGCCAGGGCTTTCGCCGGGTGGAGGATGATGGTCATCCTGTCCCAGCTGGTAAGTGAGGGCCGGCATCAAAACTGCAAGGTGTAGCCCTGGGTGAGAGTAGACAGGAGACAGCATCCAAGCATCCGGCATGCATGCAGTCCAGTAGCTGAGCTACCGCTGGGAAAAACTGCTGATGACGACCTTGTGTAGTCAGCGCTTGCGGCCCCTGTCCTATGGGGCCCCGGGGGTGGAAGCATCTCTGAAATTTATCACAGATGCATCCACCAATGCTTGCAAAAGAGAAGCAGAGAGGGCCAGCATAAGGTGGGAGAGGGAGTTACCGACTCGCCCCATGCGGGCTGCTGCATTGTACGCCTTCAACAGCAAGTCATTGGTTATCCTGCACTGGGGTCGAAGACACCTAGCGCTGGCCGACTCATCTGGAGACACTATCAGATATGCGATAGTCTGCTCTATAGCTGGTATTTGGCCCAACCCATACTTGGTGGCATCCTGCATAGCCGCTAGGGCCCTGATGTTCAAGTTGGAGTGGGAGAACACCTTGGAGTCTCCCCAGCATGCTTGAAGCTCACTGACATAGTCCTTCAACGGAGGGACTGAAAAGACACTCGTTGCCTGTTGTCGCCTGAAGAAAGCTCTAACGGGAGCAGGGTTTTCCTGTGGGACATCAAATTGAAGTCTAGCTAAGGCCCCACGGTTCCTAGATCTCATAGGGGTGTCCTCAGCCCCCCGCAACCTCTGTACTGAGGAACGGGAGAGCAACTCAGAGGCATGCGACTGGGAGTCCACCCCAAGATCTGCGAACTGCATCGCTAATGCAGCGATAGACACGGCGTCTTCATCGGCCAAGTTCCTCATTGTGGAGGTGCCGATGCAGCGGCTCCAGGCTGGAGGTCCTTCAGAAGGTCTTTCATCAGGGGTGGTGTGTAGCTCAGTGGGTTGAGCGCCCGCCCCATGTACAGAGGCTGTAGTTCCTCACCTGCAGCCGGTCCCAGGTTCGATTCCCGGCTTGGGACCCTTTGCTGCGTGTCATTCCCTGCTCTCTCTGATCCCTTTCCTGTCAAGGAACTGTCATATAAAGGCCACTAGACCCCAAAAAATCCTTTAAAAAAAAAAAAAAAAAAAAAAAAAAAGAAGGTCTTTCATCTGACCCAGGTCAGCCGAAAATCGGTCGACCTTGGCTGCCAGTTAATTACCCCTTCGGCGGGTCGTTTGACACTGGGACCTGGCAGGAGAGAAGTGAGTCATCCAGGGGGTGTTGGCCCCTTCCAAGGCCTGCTTGACTTCTCTCAGCCTGGCCATGTGTACGACCATGGCATGTAGCCATGGTTCATGCATGAATCTTCGGATAACCCTGTCCTCGGATGATCGATGCCCAAACAGGGCGGGCAAAGATTGTGACCGTCCTCCAACTCCAGAGGGGCCAGGCAATCCACACAGGAGTGGCACATGGCGACAGAGCGGCAGCGAGGACACTACCTTCACCGGGAGATACTGCACAGCGCGCCAACAGCTCGAGCGGGAGCATTGCTACTGATCGACAGGCTAATCAGGTTCTAAGCAGCCTATACTAAGGCGGACACCCCCAATAAAGCCGCGGGGCACGTCGTTAGTTTGAGCGTGAGCACTGCTACTAACGACGTGCTAACCACACTTGCTGAAAGGAAAAATACAGCCTGAGCTGCAAAAAACTAGATGGGCTCTAAGTGCCTCGTTAGCTTGAGCGGGAGCACTGCTGCTAACTACACGCTACTGTATTGATAGTAAAACAACAGCCGAGGCTGCAATAAGAAAACTAATGGGGATGTTCACTGCCTATTAGCTTGAGTGAGAGCATTGCTGCTAAGGACTAAACCCTGTGTAGGACAGTAACAACATAAAGCAACAGCCACTCGTGCTAACAGACTTGTTAGCACGAGTGGAGACACTGCTGCTAACTGTGGCTAACCCAGCATCACGGTCAAGGTAACACGGAAAAAACAAGCCGATTGTGATACCGTATTATGGTGTCCTATCCAGCCCCTTGGAGGGCGAACACAGGCTTGCAGCTCCAACCTGTAAAGTTGCAGGGCTCGACACCACGGCTCTTTCCGGAGTTTTCCTCTCCACGATCTTCACGGGACTAACTTCCAAGTGACCGACTATACGTGCTATGAGAAGAATCAAGGAAAAAGATCCACCGGTGACACTGGGGGGTCACTCGGGGGTCACAGGTGACTTTGTTGGTATAGATGCTCGACCAGTGCGTACGTGAGACATAGATATCCAGAAGCACCGCCTCTGGCGATCAGTAGGGATGAAATAGAACCTCAGAAATGATGCAAAAAATTTAAAAAATGTGGATGAAGCTTAATTTGACAAGTACCAATTAAAATCGTTACCAATCATTAATCTGCATCAACATTCTATTTTTAAACAAGTATTTTTTTGTGTTTAATGTTAAAACATTATTCTATTTGTCATTGTTTTGATGCACTCAAAATGTGAAATGTTAATGATTTACAAGCTGTTATGTAAATCAGAAGTCTCTTAATTCATATATGAATATCAAATATAAATGTTGTGAAGGGTTATCTATGGTGCGTGAATCTTAAAGCAGATACTGAAACATCACCCTCAACTAAGTGAGAGATGAATTATGATGTCTGTTCATACAGCAGCCATAACAGTATGACAGAGACAGAATTAGCATTGACAGCCTTTAGTAAAAGGCACTGATCAGTGAGTTTATTTGGTACCCATGTCGCTTCGTGTTTATCAAAAAATGAGGACCATGTTGTGATGGTTAGAGGGTGTTTGTGTGTGCAGTGGTTAGTGAGCGTTAATAATGACCCCGCTATTCAAACACTGTAAACCAGTGACAGGTTTAAGGGTGGGAAAGCCTCAAAGTGTTTGTGTCAATATCTGGGTCTTTTCTTTGTTGAATTGTTTAAAGAAAATATTTTAGTTCTTATCAAAAATAGCTTAGAAACCCACATTGGACTGTCTTTGCCTAAATCTTAAACACATACTGGAGACAGAGTAAAGATGTCCCCATACTGCATGCTGAGCAGTAATATCCCCAAGTTTATCATTGTACCGGTTGTTAGAGCTACTATCTTTACCAATATTTGTTTTTGTTCAATAAAAGTAGAATTTACTGGCGATTAGTTCCTACTGCATTCCACCACACGGCAGCACGGCTTGGAAACACGTTACACAGCTTTCTTGCTTCCTCGTAAAGATGGTAGCTGTTCTTGTAATGCCATTATAATGATGTTGATTTACCCTGTCCTCAGTGCTGTAAGATTCCAGTCTGCTATGTGGAAACACTGGTATGACTGTCTTTTTTAAATGTCGTTGTATGCTTGTTTGTCTTTTTTTAATGGACCTGAGTCTAAATAAAAAGATTGATTGATTGATTGATTGATTGATTGATTGATCTAATAACCAGTACAATGATAAACTATTACTGCCTGTGCATGCAGTACGGGGACTTTACTCTGTCTCCCGTATGTTTCCGGTATGTTTCTAGGGTTTAGCGCATCCCCAACAATCTTAAGTTTACTTGGTGAAAAAGCTCTTGTAATAATCAAGTACCTCTGACATAAATTAAAAGCATTTAGTTTTCTTAGAAAAAGGCCAGTGCGATGATACAGTTGAGTGTCCAGTGTTAAAATCTTGGCAGGTGTGGTTTTGAGTACGTCTGACAGCTTAGCTTAGCTTAACTTAGCATGTCTAAAGTTCTTCCTAACACCATTTTAGAGTTAATAGGGTGGTATGTATTAGAGTTCTGGAGAAATTAGAGATAATTCATAGCTACCAGGTGATAGATGACCTCCCTGACTTCTAAAAGGTCAATGTGGACATGTGGCCCTAAATCCTCACCTTAGCATCTGTAGAGAAAACGGCCATCGACGACCTGTAGGAGTAAATTAGGACTGCAGAACAGCTGTGAGCGTGGGAAGCACGAGTCGTGCTAAAGTAGCTAACACCTGAAAGGAAGTGATGCAGAGTGTAGGGATCCAATAACAAACAAGTCCTCTGAAGAACATCCAAATGTATTCCCCTTTAAAGTCATGTTCCATGTGCAAACTGCCATGCATGCCATCGCTAAATATTGCTCTTCCGTTTCCAAAACAAACCAATTTTCTTGATAAATTCTTGTTACATTTTGTTGTCCTGGTGCTTTGCTTTTCTTTGGCTTATTTTTCATGATGTGACTGTTCCTGAGTAGCCATTTTCCCCTCCCGCCATCTCTCCCCCTGTCAGCATGGTGAAGCCCATTGTAGACAGTATTCATGTCTATGAACACATATTGATGATGCTTTGTTGCTCAGCTGTGGTTCTGCCCTCCTACTACTAACAAAATGCACTTTCTCTCAGCAGCTTGGTGGAAAAGGCCTCTGAGTTGTTTTCTGTGCCTTGACAGAACCAAATGTGTGTTTGTGGCAGAGCCGTGGGCTGCTCTGACCATTCTCAGGAATGTCTTAATGAACTCAACACAATGTTCTTCATTCAAGGAAACCTTTGCAACTGTTAGTTTTCAGAGGATTGGCCCATTATTCAGCTAATGATTGTGAATTAGTAAACATCATCTGTAACATATACGTATACCCTAAACCTTTGACACAACACCATTTGTTTCTCTGAAACTAACAGTGCAATAAGGTGTCCAACCATTGTAAAGAGATTGTTCTATTGATCATCATACTTTTCTCTTTTCTGTAAAAATGTTTGGATCAATTTGAGAAAATTATTCTTGCAAAAAAGTTTACAATTGTAAAATGCCATCTGGAAATAATCTTCAGCCTTGCCTGCTAATTTGAAACATTGATCATGGTAAATCCAGGTGATCTGCTTGGTTCTACTAGTTCTACTGCATCCTTTTTCTTTCTAATTTGCTGGATTTCTAGTGGTGTCTCACATTGATCCTTTGGCAATGTGCTGCACCTCTTGCTTAGCACGAATGGTGCTGTTCTCAGCTTGTGTGGGTTCTTGACGCACTCCGTAGTGCAGAGACTAAGTGCTCTGACAGCATCTGGCTAAGAGTTACTTGTGTTTTCTTCTCTTCCTATTCTGTATCTAGAAGACATCGAGGTGCGCCGAGTGCCCTTTCGGGGTCTGAGAGGATTGATGCACTGAAATACCAACGTTTTAAAAAGGCAAAGAGGATGATGATGAACAACAACAACTCCAAGATCAGAAAAAAAGCAGGTAGGCTCCTTCTTTATGTTTGTTTGTATTAAGACAACCAACTCCTGTGCAGCAATGAACAAAACCTGGAATGCTTTTTATCAGGATTGTCTGGTGTAATTTAAGATGAACTTCTGACTTCTTTCGATCTATAACTGGTCTGATGTGAAGCGGTCTTTATTTCGTTTTTGGGATTAAAAAACCTCCACATCTGAGTCCATGGTTTTCGGCCGATAAAAGGTGAAGTGCCTTCTATGGTTTGGGAATGAGATCCTGCCCCAAGGGGAGGAGTTAAAGTACCTTGGGTTCTTGTTCATGAGTGAGTGAAGGATGAAGGGGGAGGTGGACAGGAGGATTGGTGCAGAGTCTACATCGATGCGTCGTGGTGAAGAGGAGCTGAGCTCTGGATTTACTGGTCGATCTTGGTTCCTACGCTCACCTGTGGTCATGAACTTTGGGTCATGACTTAAAAAACAAAAATATGGGTACAAGCAGCGGAAATGAGCTCCATCTGTGTTGTGGCTCCCTTAGAGCTGCTGCTCTCTTGCATCAAGAGTGAGGTGGCTTGGGCACCAAATTAGGATGGCGCGAACTAATTACGGATAAGCTACAGAAGATGGATGAATTAAAGCAATAAATACATCAGCCTCTAATGGGTTCTTTTCTTTGTGTGTAAGGGTACGTTAACGACGCACCCTAGAGCAGTGGTTCCCAAACGGTGTGTCGCGGAACACTAGTGTGCCATGAGGCAAGTCCAGGTGTGCCATGGGATTTTGTGACAACCATTCGGTTCTGGAGATCTGCCTGAGTGCTTCGAGCGCGAGGTGCACGGTGATGTCATTTTTGGCGCACACGTACTTGGGACGTCCTGCACCCGTCAAGCATAAACCAGGCGTAACGCTGGGTACATGTGTCGCTCATACTGCTCCGTGTGCGTACATGATTCTCCGTGGTGCACCTCAACAGGTGAGCCAATCACATGATGAGAAAGTCGCCCTATAAACGACCTCTGGCTGTGAACAACGGAGCTGAGAACATCTGAAACGTTCACTAACAATATGTACGGGAACAGGAGTGAAACCAAAGAGCTACTGCTGAGCTCATAATAACTGGTCTGTTAAAATGTCAACTCATCATTTTATAATTCATTTACTGAGTTAATGAAGTTGTTTATATGAGAAGAGGAAAATAGTTTAAAATTAGCTTAAAATCTTGTTTATGTATTTAAGGGATAAAATTAGTTAGTATTTAAAATATAGAAAATTTCTTTTTAATAAAATTCAGAGTGAAAATATTTAATTTATGTATGAAAATTGTATTATATAAAAGTATTTTGGTTGAGAAATTGTTAAATTTAAAATGTAATATCTATAATTGATATAAACAGAAGGAAAAAGGTTTCAGGTTCTAAAAGTAGACATAGTTTTCTGTTTGGTTAATGACTCATTTTATACATTATTACGTGCATTGATTTAATAAAAAAAAAGTCTAAAATATACTTTTACCAAATTAAATGTACTGACCTGAAATTTTGTTTATTTGTACTTTATTTGATGAAAAATTATGAACTTATTAACATGTTTTATGAGTATCAGTGATGATGTAGAGCGCATGGCATTGTGGGTATTCAGGGGAACTGGTTACAGTAATAGGTTACAGTAATAGGTTACAGTAACAGGTTACAGTAATAGGTTACAGTAGCTGGTTACAGTAATTAGTTACAGTAATAGGTTACAGTAACTGGTTACAGTAATAGGTTACAGTAATTGGTTACAGTAACTGGTTACAGTAATAGGTTACAGTAATAGGTTACAGTAACAGGTTACAGTAATAGGTTACAGTAGCTGGTTACAGTAATTAGTTACAGTAATAGGTTACAGTAACTGGTTACAGTAATAGGTTACAGTAGCTGGTTACAGTAATTAGTTACAGTAATAGGTTACAGTAACAGGTTACAGTAATAGGTTACAGTAGCTGGTTACAGTAATTAGTTACAGTAATAGGTTACAGTAATAGGTTACAGTAATAGGTTACAGTAACAGGTTACAGTAATAGGTTACAGTAGCTGGTTACAGTAATTAGTTACAGTAATAGGTTACAGTAACAGGTTACAGTAATAGGTTACAGTAGCTGGTTACAGTAATTAGTTACAGTAATAGGTTACAGTAATAGGTTGCAGTAACTGGTTGCAGTAACAGGTTACAGTAATATGTTACAGTAATAGGTTACAGGAATTGGTTACAGTAACTGGTTACAGTAATAGGTTGCAGTAATAGGTTACAGTAACTGGTTACAGTAATAGGTTACAGTAATATGTTGCAGTAACTGGTTACAGTAACAGGTTGCAGTAATAGGTGACAGTAACTGGTTACAGTAATTAGTTACAGTAATAGGTTACAGGAATTGGTTACAGTAACAGGTTACAGTAATAGAATACAGTGACAGGTTGCAGTAATAGGTTACAGTGACAGGTTACAGTAACAAGTTACAGTAATTAGTTACAGTAATAGGTTACAGTAATAGGTTACAGTAACTGGTTACAGTAATTAGTTACAGTAATAGGTTGCAGTAACAGGTTACAGTAACTAGTTACAGTAATAGGTTACAGTATTAGGTTACAGTAACAGGTTACAGTAACAGGTTACAGCAATAGGTTACACTAACAAGTTACAGTAACTTGTTACAGTAACAGGTTACAGTAATTAGTTACAGTAATAGGTTACAGTAATATGTTACAGTAACTGGTTACAGTAATTAGTTACAGTAATAGGTTACAGTAACAGGTTACAGTAATAGGTTACAGTATTAGGTTACAGTAACAGGTTACAGTAATAGGTTACAGTGACAGGTTGCAGTAATAGGTTGCAGTAACTGGTTACAGTAACAGGTTACAGTAATTAGTTACAGTAATAGGTTACAGTAATATGTTACAGTAACTGGTTACAGTAATTAGTTACAGTAATAGGTTACAGTAATAGGTTACAGTAACAGGTTACAGTAATAGGTTACAGTATTAGGTTACAGTAACAGGTTACAGTAATAGGTTACAGTGACAGGTTGCAGTAATAGGTTACAGTGACAGGTTACAGTAACAGGTTACAGCAATAGGTTACACTGACAGGTTACAGTAACTGGTTACAGTAACAGGTTACAGTAACTGGTTACAGTAATAGGTTGCAGTAATAGGTTACAGTAACTGGTTACAGTAATAGGTTACAGTAATATGTTACAGTAATAGGTTACAGTAACTGGTTACAATAACAGGTTACAGTAATTAGTTATAGTAATAGGTTACAGTAACAGGTTACAGTAACTGGTTACAGTAACAGGTTACAGTAATAGGTTACAGTAGCTGGTTACAGTAATTAGTTACAGTAATAGGTTACAGTAACTGGTTACAGTAACAGGTTACAGTAATTAGTTATAGTAATAGGTTACAGTAACAGGTTACAGTAATAGGTTACAGTAGCTGGTTACAGTAATTAGTTACAGTAATAGGTTACAGTAACTGGTTACAGTAACAGGTTACAGTAATTAGTTATAGTAATAGGTTACAGTAACAGGTTACAGTAATAGGTTACAGTAATAGGTTACAGTAATATGTTACAGTAACTGGTTACAGTAACAGGTTACAGTAATAGGTTGCAGTAATAGGTTACAGTAACTGGTTACAGTAATAGGTTACAGTAATATGTTACAGTAATAGGTTACAGTAACTGGTTACAGTAACAGGTTACAGTAATTAGTTATAGTAATAGGTTACAGTAACAGGTTACAGTAATAGGTTACAGTAGCTGGTTACAGTAATTAGTTACAGTAATAGGTTACAGTAGCTGGTTACAGTAATTAGTTACAGTAATAGGTTACAGTAACTGGTTACAGTAATAGGTTACAGTAATATGTTACAATAACTGGTTACAGTAACAGGTTACAGTAATTAGTTACAGTAATAGGTTACAGTAATAGGTTACAGTAACTGGTTACAGTAATAGGTTACAGTAATAGGTTACAGTAACTGGTTACAGTAACAGGTTACAGTAATTAGTTATAGTAATAGGTTACAGTAACAGGTTACAGTAACTGGTTACAGTAACAGGTTACAGTAATAGGTTACAGTAGCTGGTTACAGTAATTAGTTACAGTAATAGGTTACAGTAACTGGTTACAGTAATAGGTTGCAGTAATAGGTTACAGTAACTGGTTACAGTAATAGGTTACAGTAATATGTTACAGTAATAGGTTACAGTAACTGGTTACAGTAACAGGTTACAGTAATTAGTTATAGTAATAGGTTACAGTAACAGGTTACAGTAATAGGTTACAGTAGCTGGTTACAGTAATTAGTTACAGTAATAGGTTACAGTAATTAGTTACAGTAATAGGTTACAGTAACTGGTTACAGTAATAGGTTACAGTAACTGGTTACAGTAATAGGTTACAGTAATATGCTACAATAACTGGTTACAGTAACAGGTTACAGTAATTAGTTACAGTAATAGGTTACAGTATCTGGTTACAGTAACAGGTTACAGTAATTAGTTACAGTAATAGGTTACAGTAACTGGTTACAGTAATAGGTTACAGTAACAGGTTACAGTAATAGGTTACAGTAATAGGTTGCAGTAACAGGTTACAGTAACAGGTTACAGTAACAGGTTACAGTAATAGGTTACAGTAACAGGTTCCAGTAACAGGTTACAGTAATAGGTTACAGTAACAGGTTACAGTAACTGGTTACAGTAACTGGTAGGGCTGGGTATCAATTAGAATTTCCCAAATTGATTCGATTCATGATTCACTTTTGATTGAGTTTTGATTCAGTTAAGCAGGGATGGAAAGTAACAAATTACATATACTCTTGTTACTGTAATTGAGTAGCTTTTTTGTTTACTTCTACTTTTGGTTTCAAGTAACAGTCCTTTGTTACATTTGAAATATATTCTATTACAGAGTAAAATAAATCCAGCATGTGGACAGGAGTCTGCTACATTTGTGCTATTGAACGTACCCTAGAGCTGTTGTTAGGATCAGCCAATAGAATGTGTATATGTCTATGTCCTGCTCTGTTGATTCACATGATGTCACTCACATTGCTGCATCACGACAAAGTGAGAGCGAAAAATTCAGATGGAGGGCCCAGAACAACACCATAAAAAGTGTATTTTAAACCTACGTCTGTGGTCAGGAGGAGCAGAGTCTGCTGATTCTCGTTTCTATAGCGACCACTTGGTCAGAGGTATGTTAGCTTAGCGAGCTAACTTTGTTTTTGTGGCTGTGTTTATATAGCATTAGGTTGTTGTTAAATTCTCATTTACTATTATTTACCTTCTTTCTTTCAGCCCTGCTGCACACTGTGCACATAAAGCTGAACACCCTAATGCTAATGCTACATGTCATAAGTACTATTCATCCATCCATCCATCTTCTCCCGCTTAGCCGTTTCCGGGTCGCGGGGGCAGCATCCTCAGTAGGGAGGCCCAGACTTCCCTCTCCCTGGCCACTTCCTCCAGCTTTTCTGGGGGGACCCCGAGACGTTTCCAGGCCAGCCGAGAGACATAGTCTCTCCAGCGTGTCCTGGGTCTTCCCCGGGCCCTCCTTCCGGAGGGACGTGCCCTGAACGCCTCACTAGGGAGGCTCACTAGGGAGGCGTTCAGGGGGCATCCTAATTAGGTGCCCGAGCCACCTCATCTGGCTCTTCTCGATGCGGAGGAGCAGCGACTCTACTTTGAGCCCCTCCCGAATGACTGAGCTTCTCACCCTATCTCTAAGGGAGAGCCCAGCCACCCTACGGAGGAAACTCATTTCGGCCGCTTGTACCCGTGATCTTGTTCTTTCGGTCATGACCCAAAGTTCATGACCATAGGTGAGGGTTGGAACGTAGACCGACCTGTAAATCGAGAGCTTCGCTTTTTGGCTCAGCTCCCTTTTCACAATGACGGACTGGTGCAGACTCTGCATCACTGCAGACGCCGCACCAATCCGCCTGTCGATCTCTCGCTCCATCCTTCCCTCACTTGTGAACAAGACCCCGAGGTACTTGAACTCCTCCACCTGGGGCAGAACCTCATCTCCAACCCGGAGAAGGCACTCCACCTTTTTCCGGTCGAGAACCATGGACTCGGATTTGGAGGTGCTGATTCTCATTCCGGCCGCTTCACACTCGGCTGCGAACCGATCCAGTGAGAGTTGAAGGTCACGGTTTGTTGGAGCCAACAGGACCACATCATCTGCAAAAAGCAGTGATGCAATACTGAGGCCCCCGAACCGGACCCCCTCAACGCCCTGACTGCGCCTAGAAATTCTGTCCATAAAAGTTATGAACAGAATCGGTGACAAAGGGCAGCCCTGGCGGAGTCCAACCCTCACCGGAAACGATTTCGATTTACTGCCGGCAATGCGGACCAGACTCTGACTCCGGTCATACAGGGAATGAACAGCTCCTATCAGGAGGTTCGATACCCCATACTCCCGGAGGACCCCCCACAGGAATCCCCGAGGGACACGGTCAAATGCCTTTTCCAGGTCCACAAAACACATGTGGACTGGTTGGGCAAATTCCCATGACCCCTCAAGGACCCTGCTGAGGGTGTAGAGCTGGTCCACAGTTCCACGGCCAGGACGAAAACCACATTGCTCCTCCTGAATCCGAGGTTCAACTATCCGGCGGACCCTCCTCTCCAGTACCCCTGAATAGACCTTACCGGGGAGGCTGAGGAGTGTGATTGGAACACACCCTCCGGTCCCCCTTCTTAAAAAGGGGGACTACCACCCCGGTCTGCCAATCCAGAGGCACTGCCCCCGATGTCCACGCGATGTTGCAGAGTCGTGTCAGCCATGACAGCCCCACAACATCCAGGGCCTTGAGGAACTCCGGGCGGATCTCATCCACCCCCGGAGCCCTGCCACCGAGGAGCTTTTTAACCACCTCGGCAACCTCAGCCCCAGAGATAGGAGAGCCCACTCTTGGGTCCCTGGGCCCTGCTTCCTGATTGGAAGGCGTGTCGGTGGGATTGAGGAGGTCTTCGAAGTATTCCCCCCACCGATCCACAACGTCTCGAGTCGAGGTCAGCAGCGCACCATCCGCACCATACATAGTGTTGACGGTGCACTGCTTCCCCCTCCTGGGACGCCGGATAGTGGTCCAGAATCTCTTCGAAGCCGTCCCGAAGTCGTTTTCCATGGCCTCACCAAACTCCTCCCATGTCCGGGCTTTTGCCTCGGCGACCGCCGTGGCTGCACTTCGCTTGGCCCGTCGGTACCTGTCTGCTGCCTCCGGAGTCCCACAGGCCAAAAACGCTCGGTAGGACTCCTTCTTCAGCTTGACGGCATCCTTAACCCCCGGTGTCCACCAACGGGTTTGGGTATTGCCGCCATGACAGGCACCGACTACCTTGCGGACACAGCACCGATCAGCTGCCTCAGCAACAGAGGCACGGAACATGGCCCACTCGGACTCAATGTCCCCCGCCTCCTCCGAGACATGGTTGAAGTTTTCCCGGAGGTGGGAGTTGAAGCTCCTTCTGACGGGAGACTCTGCCAGGCGTTCCCAGCAGACCCTCACTATACGTTTGGGTCTGCCAGGTCTAACCGGCATCCTCCCCCGCCATCGGAGCCAACTCACCACCAGGTGGTGATCAGTTGACAGCTCCGCCCATCTCTTTACCCGAGTGTCCAAGACATGCGGCCGCAAGTCCGATGACACGACTACGAAGTCGATCATCGAACTGCGCCCTAGGGTGTCCTGGTGCCAAGTGCACATATGGACACCCTTATGCTTGAACATGGTGTTCGTTATGGACAATCTGAGACGAGCACAGAAGTCCAACAACAAAACACCGCTCGGGTTCCGATCAGGGGGGCAGTTCCTCCCAATCACGCCCCTCCAGGTCTCACTGTCGCTGCCAACGTGAGCGTTGAAGTCCCCCAGCAGAACGAGGGAATCCCTAGAAGGAGCACTCTCCAGTACTCCCTCTAAGGAATCCAAGAAGGGTGGATACTCCGAGCTGCTGTTTGGCCCATAGGCACAAACAACAGTCATGATCCGTCCCCCCACCCGAAGGCGGAGGGAGGCTACCCTCTCGTCTACCGGGGTAAACTCCAACGTACAGGCACTAAGTCGGGGGGCAAGAAGTATAGCCACCCCGGCCCGGCGCCTCTCACCATTGGTGACTCCAGAGTAGAAGAGAGTCCAACCCCTGTCGAGAAGGCTGGTTCCAGAGCCCTTGTTATGTGTCGAGGTGAGACCGACTATATCTAGTCCGAACTTCTCCACCTCGCACACAAGCTCAGGCTCCTTCCCCGCCAGAGAGGTGACATTCCACGTCCCTAACGCTAGCTTCTGTAGCCGGGGATCAGATCGCCAAGGCCCCCACCCTGGACGGCTGCCCGATCCACATTGCACCGGCCTCATATGATCCCTCCTGCGGGTGGTGGGCCTACGGGAGGGCTATTCAGTAGTTATATATGTATATATGTATGTGACAAACAAACCTCATGTATCCTTCACTGTCAGGCTAACATTGTCGTTAACATGTTTAGCATGTTTGTTTACTTTATAGCCGTTACTGCTGAGGAGGTTGTGGACCCGCCCACTCAGAAGTACGCAGATTTTGGTGGGTGGGGGGTCGGTGGTGTGCGACTCAGAGCAGAGCGTTTTTTGTGCCCCCCGAAGTTTTTTTAATGCCCCCGCATTTAATACTGCCTGGTGCCGACTCTGGTCTCCCGTGCACCTCGTCCTACAGCAGTGCCTGATAAAGCACTGTGTGTCTTTACACATTGTGTGTGTATTGGTTTACAGGTGTTGTAGCTGATTGATCAGCAGTTTAGAGCAATGATCATTTCTAATGACTTTATATAACATACTGTACGTATTTATTGCTTTCAGAGGTGATTTATTGGATGCTCTGACATATTGGATTATTGACACAAACACTGACCTCATCAAAATGACATTTATTATATTTAATTTATCCAGGTTTGCCACACCATGTCTTGTTCTCATACACGTTATTTTGGTATGGTGCTCGTTAATATTAATTGATCTTTATACACGTGCATGGGAGAGATGCCCCCTTTTTCCACCCGTGCAGTTCAGGAAATCACTCAGTACCAATTTTACTTGGATATGGACCATATTCTCATTAGAACTAATGATGCAAAAAGTAGAAACTACAGCTTTATATTGGTGCATTAGTAAAAATATGAATATTTACATTAATAATTGAACCTCATGCTACATTAATCATGTAGATTTTATTTAACATGACCTGAGCAGAACAAAAATACAATATAAATATTTAAATCAATTCAAAGCGCAGACTGTAAATAAAGTGGTAACAGACACATTATAAACTCAACATATTTTCATTCTTTGAGTCTCACAAAGATTTTGTGCTAATGTTCCAGTGGTTGCACAACAAATATAACTGTATAATAAGAGACACAACCATGAAAATAAAATAAAAATTGTCTTCTGAATGTCTTAAAGTGCATAAAGTCAGGTCTTTGGTAAATGTAAGTTCCTGTGAACAGTAAACTTCAAGAAAACTTCATTTTTCACTTTTGTTTATTTATTTTTTTCTCATCACTAGTACAGTTGGAAGTATGTATTCATATAGTGGGAGGAGCTTAAGTAGAGTTGTCAATTATGTCCAAATGAGTATGTGTTTGAAGGTTGTATGTACATAGAGGTGTACATACTCTGTACTGTGTAGTGTTATAAAGGGTTTATGTGTGTGTGTATAATAAAATAGTGTGTGTGATTTATCTGGTTTAATTCTATGAGACATGAATATGATAAATGTGTTTGTTTTTTTGTTACTCATTTTGTGTATTTTTATGCATTTCTGATGTTTTGTGTAATTTTTGTATAAATATTGTTTAGTGTTTCATTTTATTTTAATCATTTAGTATTTTTTATTATAAATAGTGTGTGTGTACATTGTAGCTGCTAGCATCTTAGCACATAGAATAATATAAGAAGAAACACTCACCCTTGCACAGAACAAACAATAATCATAATAGAGACGTGTTGTGGACCCATCCACTCAGTAAAACGTTACATTCCTCTGTTTGAAGAATCAGAATGTTTGTGATAAGGTCGGCTAACGACCGTCAGCACAGCCTCCGCCCACAGTCATGGAGACGGATGAGGAAGTGAAGTCTGTGACCCGCGATTTATAGGAAGTTTGGAATCACGGGAATAATATTAAATAACCATGAAATATTAACTTAAATGACTTTTAGCGGTACAAAAATGTGGTCATCATTTGCTGCTGGAGCGCAGGGAACAACTATGATTTCCCATGACCTGAAGGCATCATGTGCAGCTTTCTCTGCCATTGTGTGTTTTGTTTGCATGTGTTCTGAGTGTTGATTGGCTGTAAGGCTGGGGAATGGGCGGGCATAAGCGGGGAAAGAGTCAGTGTGTTAACACATTCCGTTCCCACAGGGAATTGTGAGTGAATGACGGTGTCGCGAGGCGCCGCGATGCGCTACTAATCTACAGGCAGCAAGACGTATTAAAAGGTTCAATTCTAGGGTTTTATGAATCATAATCGGACTATACAAAGGAGAATCGATTCAAATCGATTTTTTAAACCCAGCCTTAGTAACTGGTTACAGTAGCTAGTTACTGTAGCTGGTTAGCTCATATTCAGACACAGTCCACCACTGAACCAGAGGTAAAACAGACTAAGTAAATATAATAATAATAATAATAATTAAAGCCGAAGGGTCCGAAGGAGTGGCCAGGGTCGGAAACCCAAGGTCGTCTATCCCAACGTTGGGGATTAGGGTTCGGTGGAAAAACAGCTTTTTTTTGCATTTTAAAGGTTTTAGCATCAGCCTAGCATTAGCATTAGCCTAATATTAGCATTAACTAGCAATAACTTAGCATTAGCATAGACCGAGCATTAACATTAATGTAGTAATAGTTTTAGGTGCATGAACATAAACCTAGAATTAGCATTGAACTAACATTAACGTTAGCCTAGTATTACCAGTAATCTAGCATTAGCATAAGTCTAGCAATAGCATTAACTTACTACTAGCTTTAACCAAGCGATAGCATTTATCTAGCATTAGGATTAGGCAAACATTAGCATTGACATAGCAATAACCTACCATTAGCGTAGCAATAGCAATAATATTGCAGTAGAACCAGTAGAACCAATCAGAAGGCCTGTTTACACAGTAGTATTAATTAACTACGTATAACCACAAGCAGCGATAAACGCTCCACCTTTGCTGCTCCGTCTTTGAGAGAAGGTTATTGTTTCTAAGGAAAGTCAAACCCATCAACGTTAGCTAACCGTGAAAGAGTTGAACTCAATTGAATTTTGGTCAAAACAGTGGCTTTGACCTCCTCCTCCATCTCTTCTCCTCTAGGTGTCTCCACTTCTCAGACCCAGCAGACCTTCACCTCTCAGGTACTTCAGCCCGAGGAAGTTCTCTACCTCCGCAAAAGAAAAAAACGTCCCGTCCTTTATGACCCGTACACTCGCATCTCTGCTCTCCTGTACCGTCGGCCACCTCCAGAGGACCAGAAGGCTATCCTGGCCAGCATGGACAACATCGACCTGGACAACGCCACTCTCCTCTGAACACCAGCTGAGGACAAGGTCACAACTGTGCAATATAACCTCCTGGAGCTGCTCCAGATGTTAGCAGAACAACATCTGGAGAGCAGATGAGCTCCAATGTTCTTCATCCACACTTTGTTTTGTTCTGCTTTGCTCTTGAAAAAATACCAACACACATTTTCCAAAATTATACAAAAAAAGAATCAGATTCTAGAGTTGATTCTAACATAATGTGAGTAAACTTAGCACTACTGGTATAATGTAATCATATGATCTGATCCTAATGCTAACTGGATCATGAATGTGTTTTTATAAAATCAAGTGAGACTTCCTTTGACGAATGTGCTTAGACTTGTAGCAATACAGATTTAAAAACTAGCTGACACTTTTTCACAGTTCACTGTTTTACAGGGAAAAAAAAAGCATTTTGTGATTTACTTTAAACCCCGCCTTCATTTCTCATTTGAATTCTCGGCTTTGGGCGAATGTTTCTCATTCTGAACACGTTTGGTTTATACAAACTGATACTGGTTTCTTTCTGCTGTTAGCTTCCTCCTTCGTTAGCAGCGGCTAACTGGCCTCGGAGCGTGGCTGCCTCTCAGACGTGGGCGTGGCGGCCTCAGATGTGGGCGTGGCTGTCCAGTAGACGTGGGTGTCACTGCCTGATCTTTTCAGATCCGTTCCAACCATGCGCGTAGACTACATCACTTCCTGCTGGGACGTGATATTTGAATGTAAACCGACCATCTAACGTTTATTAAATATTTTAATAGTACACATTTAAATATGTGACTGTTTTGTGGTGTTTATAATTGTTAATATAAAAAAACAGATAAAAACAAAATACACATTGACAAGTAAAAACCAAACAGAAAATAAAATAAAAACTAAAATAAATCAAAATTCACTCAAAACATACATTTCTAATTATTTTTAAATAGGCCGACTGCATGGAGACGCATTTCATGAATGTGTTGAAAGGATCTGAAACGATCAGGCCTGTAGAATGATTGGACACTGACGTGGGCGTGGCTGTCTCTCAGATGTGGGAGTGGCTTCCTCTCAGACCAGTATACCTCAGACCACACCAGGACCAGCTAGCAGAACCAAACTAGCTCACGTTCCAGAGCTGTTTCCTGAGGTGTGAGCACTAACTGATCTCTGAGACGTAGTCCCCAGGTCTGAGGTGAACATCTCCGCTCTCACTAAGCCTACAGAGATGAGGACCGTGTCTTCGTCCTGTTTTACTTCTTCCTACACCTGGTCTTATTTAGTTCGAGGGCTCTTAATCCTGTTCCAGGCGTCACGTAGAAACGAATCAGTGTAAACCCAACAGTGGAGATAGGATCTCGTGCCTTAGAAACAAATAGAGGTTTTCAACCATCTTTGACATCACAGAAGAACAATTATGCCTCATGTTTTATTTTGGTTGAAAATTAAAGTGTAGGTTTGATTAAAAGCAGCAGGAAGTGCATGGAGTCAGAATAACGGAGTAGAGAGGGTTTGATCTGCTTAAAAACAGATGTGTATCCTGTACGAACTAGAACGACTTCATCAAACAATAACGACTAAAGAAAGTGCCAAACCATGAGCCACTCCTACCCTGAGGTGCTGAAGCTCATGTTTAGTGTTTGGTGGTTTTTAAAGGTGCTCCTCTTGTTTGAAACGGGAAAACACGTGACGTAGTAATTTCTTGGTCACTATAGAGAATTGTGATTTTGTGCTGAAACTGTCAGTTTTGTAAAATATAGCAACAGTTAAGTCATTCAAAGCCTTTTCACAATAAGAGCTGAAAAAAGTATTTCTGTAAGTCATAATCAAACTGTTAAGAGATCAGAAGAGAAGGAATAGCTTTAAACGTAGCCACAACATCCTTAAAGGTGCAGTCCGCAACTCTCAGATCCCTCTCTCCTCCTCCCTCCCCGCTGCTCTCTTGCCCTGCCTCCAAACTTTCCAAAACTCCCTCCCTCAAAGCAGCTAACAAGCTAACGTTAGTCTAACAATAACATCACAGGAATATAACATGCTCTGTTAAAAGCATATTACTGCAGCGCTTCTCTCTCTCTATGTGCACACACCTCAGCAGCAGCAACAACAACACAGTGTCACTTACAACAGCCCACACGGAGGCTGCGCGCACACGAACGACACATGCACTACAGAGTTCTAGTGTAACAATTACAAATCAAACATAATGTAAATCAATCAGCAGTAATTACCTTTCAAGCAGAAAAGTTACTAATTCAATCTACTTTTTCACACAAACTACTAGTTTGATTTAAAGCTGTTCTTACATAGTGACGGCTTGAGCAAATATGACTCTATATCACTTTTATAAGAGTTGCAGACTGCACCTTTAAGAACAGTAGGTAACAGGATTAAAAATTCAAAAATGACTAAGAAATTTTCATATTCATGGTCATTTTGATTCTAATGAAATTTGTAATCTATTACTATGTGCTACATCATGTTTTTCATACATGCCTTTGATCACGACCACTCGACCGTTAGCGTTAGCTTCCTAGCTTTTTAATCGCAATGCACAAACGATAACATCTTATTATGACATAGATTTAATTATTTAATATAGAAACGAGTAAGATAGACAGTCAAACACAACACTACATAAAAAGAAACAGATGTTTGTTGTATTTTATCTGATAGAGGAGTGGTAGACAGATATAATATCAGTTATGTACTCTAAACTATTTCTGTTTGTGGATTTATAAAATCCTGTTTTTAAACTTGAATTTTGAAACACACTTTGCAAGGCCAAATTCAGACAGCGGAAGATTTTGTTCAAAGTAAAAAATCAAAAAAAATATCAACAATTAGTTGTTGATAATTAAGTTTTGCCAAATTTTATCGCAATGTTTGCATTATTGAATGAAAATGAATGAATGAATGATTTTTTTTCCCATAAAAACTTAAATTTCTTGCAGATATTTCCACAAATTATCTGCAAATTAAATTTCCATTAAAAAAAAAAAAAAAAAAAGATTTTAAAGAGTAACTAAACCCCCAAAACACGTCTATGTTCTGAAATGTGTATAAAGTAGAACTGTTTATTGATTCTGTTCCAACTCTTAATATTTCACTTTTGTTGTATTTAGTTGTAAAATGTCAGTTACTGCCCTCTATGGGTTAAACCAAGATATTACAATCTAATGTTTCTATTGGCTGAGAACCAGATTCTGTGACGTCACTGTTAGCCCCGCCCCTTTTATAAAAACTATCACCTGTGGACTTTACAATCAGTGTGAGTGGGTTGGACTGAGAGAATATTGAATATAGAGCAATAGTGAGTAACGAGTAGCTAGTTAGCATAGCATAGCATAGCATAGCATAGCATAGCATAGCATAGCATAGCATAGCATAGCATAGCTTGTTCTTTGGAGGTTTCATAGTATATACTGGGCGTGGCCTAACTGCTCCAGTGACATACACATTTTATTAATGATAAAAAAGGATGAAATTGCACTTTAATTTTCATAATAAAATCTGGTTGTTTCTGCTCTGGTCCAGAGATGTAGCATGTTAGCAGTGAATAACGGCTAATTCTTTAGTATAAAATGCTGTTTCCAGGTTCTGGTTCTCATTAAGTAGTAGAGGCTGTTGAAAGTAACTAAGGGAAATAAATTAACACTTAAACAAACCAGACTAAACATATGTCTACTCACTTTTTAGCCTGAAGAAAAAACATAATTCACAAGTAAACTCATTTCACACAAACTCGAGGTCCGGGGGCCAAATCCGACCCTTTAAAGCATCCAATTTGGCCCGCAGCAGAAAGCAAAAAAACAACTAATGTAGTTGTAGATACTGTATGTCCAAACTAATACATAAATTCAATAAAAACTCTACAATATTAGCAGGGCTCACATTTCCCTCCATCCTTAGATCACATGATGGAAGTCATTTTTCATCTGAAATTGTTAAAATAACTCTCTCAATATTTCCAAAAACTGAAATTATTTTACAAATTTTCCCCAGATTACGTAAAAATTTTCCACAAAATCCAATAAATGTAAAGTAAAGATCCTGTAGCGACTGTAATGTGTCACTTATTGCTTTGATATTATCAGTGTTGTAAATATTTTATCATTTATTTTATACGTAGAATTGCAAACTACGGCACAATAATGATTCAATTCCTAAGTTTCTCACTTAAAAACTGGCCCATCTAAAATAAACTGCTCTGTTTTTGGCCCCTGAACTAAAATGAGTTTAACACCCCTGCTCTAGGAACATAGATCTAGCCTTTGATCTTTATGCTTTGTTAAACGTTGGCCAGCGAGTGAATAATTGTTTTGTAAATTGAATTATGACTGAGTGCATGTGAACTAATATCTAATGATCCTTTAATAATCTGAATGTGGAGAAGTGGTGTGAATGTACACACTGTGTGATTGGCTGACACGCCTCCATCCATCCATCTGTTGGATCAAAGGACCAACGATTCTGTTGGATGTTCCTTTGATTAGGATGACAGTTCAGTCTTCCTCTGATCAGTTATTAAAGCTTCATCAATACTTTAATAAACACTGGAACTCAATAATAAAAGAAGTCACTATGACTCTCACAAACATACGAATAAATAAATCTCTTAATTGAGCAAATGTGAAGCTAAAGAATCGTTAAAAAACAATCAATAATGCTTTAATTATTGATTATTATATTATAAATATTAAGCATATGTTTTGAGGGAAAGATTCTCAGCATCTTTTAATCCAAAGTGACTGAAGGCTCTGATAGACACATTTAACCATAATCACACTTTAATAACATTAATCAATCATTAATATATTCCTACTGATCAATACTCTGTGACTTTGGTGCTTTAAGTGTCCCTTAACTCTGGATTAGTTCGTAGGGCTCTGGGTTGATTTGTTTCATGTTTGAATGATTACGCTTTTTAAATTAAATTATGCATGAAAGTTTACGTCTTATTTGCTACAGATTAGACTGTATTTATTAAAAACAAGATCTGTTTCTGTTTTTAAAGTTATCCAATATTTTTACAGGTTAGAACTAAATTCTTCTACATGTCGTTATTAGTAGATCTATGTTTAACAAAACACATTATTATGCACCATATTTATCTATTTTACAGTTTTAGAGCCTGTGTTCCTCCATCTTTAAATCATGTGATTGATGATGTCACAGGGCCCCACTGCCTGTAAACATCCCATTGTTTTCTATTAGAGTGAAACATTCAGCCTGATTTATACATGATTTAGTAGATTTTTAAAGATGTACACACATGTCCGCACACACAGAGACAGACGGGAATACACACATAGCATAGATGTGTGTGTAAATACACACAGATTGATGAATCCTCTGATTAGACCACAATTAGATCTTTATAGAAGCACAGAATCACAAACATCAACGCTACAGCGGATGTTTCACACGGAACATTAGACTTCCTCATTGACTGTCAATCATTGCTCACTGAGGGCTGTGATTGGAGGAAACCCTCCTCCCTCCTTTCAGTTTTTATAGGAGGGGCGGGGTCAACAGTGACGCAGGGGAATCTAAAGAATCCGTTTCAGCCAATAGCAAAATTCAGTTGTAATAGCAGCGTTCAACCCTTAGAGGGCAGCAACTGACATTTTACAACTAAATACGCACAAGTAAAACACTTTTACTAAAATGTGAAGAGTGGGACTAGGATTAATAAACATTACTACTTAATATCCAAATACATATGTATTCAGCAGAAAAACGTGACTTTGGGGTTTAGTTCCTCCTTAAATGATCTAAAAACTACTAAATGATCTATAAATCAGGCTGAATGTTTGACTCCAATAGAAAACTATGAGATGTTTACAGGCAGTGTGACATCATCAATCACATGATTTAAAGATGGAGGAACACAGGCTCTAAAACTGTAAAGTTGTCCTATTTTTAAAAGGTAATTAATGGTTTTGTTAGACATAAATCTATTAATAAGAACATTTAAAAGATTTTAGGACACTTGTAAAGACAGCGAAGGGTCCCTTTAAGGTTGTCATGGAGTCGAGTTTTGAAACAGCAGTGGCTAATGGCTGCTGTTAGCTTACATTAGCTGTTAGCTTCCATCAGGCCTTGTTTCTACCTCACCTGTCATAGTAGAGACAGGTGTCAAATTACAGATGTCCTCTTTCACAGAAAAAATAAACACATTCTTTGACCTTGTATATATCTCAAATGCTCAATATTTATATATATATCTAAATATATATAGACAGTCTATGTCCAACTGCCTCATTCCAAATCTCATGGTGTAATAGATCTGTCTCTACGTGAATAATAACGGTTTCCAAAAGTTAGAAACTAGTTTAATAACTATAGACAAAGAGAAGATACATTTATTTATATTGATATGCATTATTACAGATATCAGTTCTTTGAGCATCTATATTTGGAGTCAGGAATGTATAGGTCTATATTATTTTTATAACCATTTCTTGCTTTATACAATAGCGTCACAGAGTCGTGCACCGCAGTAGAAAAGTGTCCGCGCTGTTCTTTTAGTGCAGTGGTTCTCAACCTTGGGGCCGGGACCACATTTTGGGTCGTGAGACACTGGGAGGGGGTCGCCAGATGCCTCTAAGAAATTTAAGAATATTTTTTGAACCATTTCAACCCATTTCTTCTTATTTTTACACTTTTTCTGCAACTTCACCAAACTCACCATATTTTAAAATATTTTCATCACTTTTTATTGTCATATTTTTGTTCTTATTAATATATTTTTGCTACATTTCTCCCATTTCTGACACTTCTGCATCATATTTTAATGACTTTTCTACACATTTTTTCCACTTTCCAGACATGTTCATCACTTATAAACCATTTCTACCACTTTTACACCTAATGTCACATATATTGACCATTATTGTCACTTTTAACCTCTTTTCACCAGATTTAATGATTATTTTTTTACCAATTTAACCACATTCACCATGTATCATGCCCATTATTTATCAGTTTAAACTACTTGTTCCAATATTAACACTTCAAACCATTTTTACCACTTTTTCTGTCTGTTTTTATCCACTATAATTTACAATTTTTAACAATTTTCTGTGGTTTTTAAAATCCCTCATTTTCCATCATTTTTATTCACTTTGAACCATTTTATTAGTGATTAAAACCATGATTTCCATCTTTAAGATGACTATAATAATAATAATAAACGTTCCTGGATAACAGTGGATATTATTCAGATGAATAAATAAATGTGGTTATCACAGATTCATAGAACAATAGACCATCATTTTACTGACTTTATGGATGGACCCCAAAAATCTCTCCTTTATTCCCCCTTATAGATGGTCCTGTCTCCACATGACTGTTCTTCAATGTTCATGTCTGTGTTCAACCACCTTCAGCTACAGTGGGGGTCCCTGCTCTATGGGACCTTTATTTTGGAGGGTCCCCGCTCTCTGGGACCTTTATTTTGGGGTCACAGGCTGAAAAGGTTGAGAACCACTGGTTTAATGCATGAAGTCTGAAGGACAACGACGCACCAAACAAACGGTACTGTATGATGACTGTATGATGACTGTATGATGTATGTTCTACACATGTTCAGAGGACACAGAGAACTAGTTTTTATCGTGACCACGTGATGAAGCTGTTGAATGATCATGAGTCACTTTTATTTCACGGTGGAGCTCCATGGAATGTTTCCACAGCAAAGCACACGGTTCTTCATGAAGGTGTGTGTGTGTGTGTGTGTGTGTGTGTGTGTGCACAGCAGCATCTCACAGTGACTTCAGCTGTTTATTTATTATTTTCTCTCCATTGCCAAACACAGAACAAACAAACAAACAAACCTGGTGCTATAAACAAACTCACATGTGGTGCTTTTTTCAGTTGGTCTCAGACTAAATGTAGCTGCAGCTCCTGATTGGCTGACGTCAGTGGGACAAACATGTTTTTTGAAGGTTGGATGTCATTGGCAGCCAACTAACCAACCAACCATCCAACCGTGTGCACTCGTCATGTGATCAAAGGTCAAATCTCCAGGTGCTACGTTACCAGGTGCTGCCACTAGAGGGCCTCGTCTGCAGTATTGTGTCGCTCACAGGCCTCACTGATGATGATGATGATGATGATGATGCTCATTTTTAACCCTTCGTTGCGTGTCTTCCTGGAGCTGCTTCACGTTCGACATAAAACTCAAAAACCTCAGCGTCTCTTTCATTCAACACTTTCAGTCCAGATGTGTAACTGTACTCTTTTCTATTTGCTCTTTGTTATCACATGATGCTGTTTAGATTGTCCAGCACAAACACTAACAAGAATGTATGGCTGCTGTAACGCCTCCCCCCCCACCCCCCCAGCCCCCCCTCCCCCTCCCCGAAGATTGATGCTTTTAAAGCAACAGAAAGGAAATGTCAGTTTTTGTACGTCCAATGCTTGTTGTAGTCGTATACTCATAATGGTGTATATTACATCAAACTTATTTATTAAAATGTTTCAATTTTCCTACATGGCTTTCTGTGTTTATTATTTAAATGTGTTTGTATACATCATTAATAATGTAAAACATTTATATTTTCACAAGCAATAAAAACCCAAACAAAGACATTTAAAAACTTAAAGAAGAAAAAGAAATTGTTCATTTTTATGAGATAAAAAAACCACTGAATTCAAACTCATCAGCTTGATCCATTAGTCATAGTTTTCATCTGAAACATATTTACTAAACTGATACAAAATATAAAACTGACTGTGTTCATTTAAACTATCAGTACATTTGAGTCTTGAACTTTTCTATTTATCAATCACTTGTAATTTTTGTCACTTTTTGGTAACTTTTTCTATCAAATCAATTCAGATATTCTAAAATATTATAAATTCTCTGGATTAGGAATGCATTATTCAGTCCCTCCAGGATTTTGCGACAAATTTCTGTGATTATTGGGACTTAAAACACCAGATTTTTCACAAGTTGCATCATTTTAAAGCTGTATTACTTTCTATAAGATTGCAAAAAAAAAACCTGATTGCCTTTGAATTCTTTCATAAAAATATAGAAAAGAGCTCAAATTCACAATAATTTACCAAGATATGGATCATTTCCATCACATTTTAAAGCTTTACGTTTCAGAGAATATTACAGAGAATCGGTGGTTGTTGAAGTTTTGGAGACAAAATGAATAAATGTTTATTTTACTGTAAGAATCTCCTTAATTCAGGAAAACTCGTGACTTTTTCTACAGACACTGCTGCTGCAGGGAGTTTTGCACGTTCAGCTATATGTGAATTTATGTGTGTAGTAGATTAGTTTGACTGGTCAACATTACAAAAATATTGTGATGATTTAGTCAGAATTGCATTACTGCACAGAATTCATGGGGATCAGCTGATTGGCGATCGCAACATCGCAAATTTCTGGAGGGTCTGATTTATTGCTCATGACTAATGAATCTAATTAATGTTTAAAACCTGCTAGATGTGTAGATTTGTACTGATGGTAGTTATTGTTCTAAATAGAGTGGTTTATCATCAGCATAAAGAGTAATCGTGTTCTGATGAGTAGATTCCTTTGAGAACAAAGCTTTGAGATGTTATTTTGTCTGTAGCGTTACAGGATGGAGATCCATTAGATCAATGATTCTATAACTATCAACAACACTAATGACAAATGACCTGTTGACTCTGTCAAATGTTTTTTATTTGTCAAGTGACAGAATTATTTTGATTATTAGTTTGACTTCTGTGTTGTTAATTAATTTTAAGAGTTTATTTGGAACTTAAGTGTTTGATAGAGAAAAAAAAAAGTTGTATTTAAATAGTAAAAAACACATTTTCACATTATGGCATCCTTAGTGTCCATGTGTCCTTAGTGACATGTTTTTAGGATAAATTCACTCAGGCTGAGTGAGAAGATGTTGAACATTCACTGTCAGCCTGTAGGTGGAGCTAGAGCAGCAGCTTCAGGGGAATGACTGAGAACACCTCAACACCCCCACATTTAACTGTCTCCAGGAACCAACAGAATAAGAAGGCAACATCATTATTTATTCATCTCTTTGGTGAGTCTAGAGACTGATCTTTATCCTATAGTTGGAATTTCTATGAGCCAATGTTTCTAATATTTATTCACACACTAGATCAGGGCAGGTTACACTCCCAGTTAGAATCCTGGAAAATAACATTTGCTCCATCTCAGTATCTAGTTTAGACTTTTTTTAGACCTGTGTCCTGGTTATGACGGGTTCAGGAGAGGAACAGTTCTCACCCTATCACAGTGATGGCGTTTTTACATGCCAGAAAAAGACCACAGGCTAAGTACAGTGGGGCAAAAAAGTATTTATTCAGCCACTAATTGTACAAGTTCTCCCTCCTAAAAAGATGAGAGTCCTGTAATTTTCATCTTAGATAAACCACAACTATGAGACAACATGAGAAAAAAAAATCCAGAAAATCACATTGTAGGATTTTTAATGAAATAAATGGTAAATACCTTGGTAAAATAAGTATTTGGTCAATAACAAAAGTTAATCTCAATACTTTGTAATGTACCCTTTGTTGACAATGACAGAGGTCAAAGGTTTTCACACACTGTTGCTGGTATGTTGGTCCATTCCTCCATGCACATCTCCTCTAGAGCAGTGATGTTTTGGGGCTGTTGCTAGGCAACACGGACTTTTAACTCCCTCCAAAGATTTTCTATGGGGTTGAGATCTGGAGACTGGCTAGGCCACTCCAGGACCTTGAAATGCTTCTTATGAAGCCACCCCTTTGTTGCCAAGGCGATGTGTTTGTGATCATTGTGGTGCTGAAAGACCAGCTATGTTTCATCTTCAATGTCCTTGTTGATGGAAGGAGGTTTTAACTCTAAATCTCACGATACATTCATTCTTTCCTTTACATGGATCAGTCGTCCTGGTCCCTTTACAGAGAAACAGCCCCAAAGCATGATGTTACCACCCCCGTGCTTTACAGTAGGTATGGTGTTCTTTCTCTTCCAAACACGACGAGTTGAGTTTTTAACAAAAAGTTCTATTTTGGTTTCATCTGACCATATGACCTTCACCCAATCCTCTTCTGGATCATCTAAATGTTCTCTATCAAACTTCAGACGGGCCTGGACATGTAGTGGCTTAAGCAGGAGGACACGTCTGGTACTGCAGGATTTGAGTCCCTGGTGGCGTAGTGTGTTACTGATGGTAACCTTTGTTACTTTGGTCCCAGCTCTCTGCAGGTCATTCACTAGGTCCCCCCGTGTGGTTCTGGATTTTTGCTCATTGTTCTTGTGATCATTTTGACCCCACGGGGTGAGATCTTGGAGCCCCAGATGGAGGGAGATTATCAGTGTCTTGTATGTCTTTCATTTTCTAATAATTGCTCCCACAGTTGATTTCTTTACACCAAGCTGTTTACCTATTGTAGACTCACTCTACCCAGCCTGGTGCAGGTCTACAGTTTAGTTTCTGGTGTCCTTTGACAGCTCTTTGGTCTTGGCCATAGTGGAGTTTGGAGTGTGACTGTTTGAGGTTGTGGACAGGTGTGTTTTATACTGATAACCAGTTCAAACAGGTTCCATTAATACAGGTAACGAGTGGAGGAGGAGCCTCTTAAAGAAGAAGTTACAGGTCTGTGAGAGACACAAATCTGGCTTGTTTGTAGATGACCAAATACTTATTTTACCAATTAATTCATTAAAAATCCTACAATGTGATTTTCTGGATTTTTTTTTCTCATGTTGTCTCTCATAGTTGAGGTTTATCTATGATGAAAATTACAGACCTCATCTTTTTAAGTGGGAAAACTTGTACAATTGGTGGCTGAATAAATACTTTTATGCACCACTCTATTTGTAATGTAGTCATAGCACTCAACATTTTTTTTCTGTCCAACCTGAGACAACAAAGATCTGTTTGTTCATCACTGCAACGCCAACGCCATAGTGTCTGTGGACCATTTCAGGGACATCGTGCCAGGTGTTGGTCATAAGCATCAGCAGACATTTCTGCCTCTTACTGCAAAAATGTGGCCCATATATGCAATGACCCCAAGTCCATACCGAGGTGTTCCCATGGGAGTGATCAGTGTCCACTGGTTGGTGTCTGGGTTGTAATACTCAGCAGTATTCAGTATTCTATAGTAATTCCATCCTCCACAAATGTAAATGTTGTTGTTCAGTGTGGTGCAGCTGGCGTTTCTCCTCCCTTCATTCATTGATGCAATCAACGTCCACTGGTTGATGTTGGACTGGTAGCGTTCAGCAGTTCTGTAGCCTCCCATAGCGTAGATGCATCCCTTTAGCACGGTAACACTCATATAGTACCGTGACTCCTGCATTGGTGACATTAGATCAGACACCACCCACAATGTAGAGGCATCTACCAAGGAAGACAGTGCTGTAGAAGAATAAGTGAGTCATGTGATCCACGAGACTGTGATGAGTGTGAACTGTGATCCAGCTGTTAGTGCTGTAGTCAAAGGCCTTTATGGTCTTAGAACGTAATCCAACCATCATTAGACGTTTGGCAAGCGACGGCAAAACAAGGTGTTGTTGATCCCAGACTCAGAGCAGAGTAACGAAGGTTGACACATGACTTTAAGGGTATCAGAGACCAAGAGGTGGGACTCAGGGTTTGTTTTTACCACATCTTTGTTAAGCACATTGTCTGTGATGTAACTTTTGTCCATCAGACCCAGTCGTACCTTTGGTAACAGAGTAGAAATGTTTCCCTGTCGTTCCTCAGGCATGTGGTTTATCCACTTTAAAACACTTTGATAAACTGTGCCCTCAGGGGTCACAGTAAGGTCATCCTGACCCAGGATATCAGCCAGCTCCTGCACCTCAAGCTGTAAAAAATATGATGCAGTTTTGTTGACAGAGATGATATTTAAGGACTTCAAAGCATGAGAGAGGGTGCTGGCTCCTTATTGGTGGATGATGTCCTTTGTTTGTCCAGCAGCCTCATAGGGGTGTGTTTCAGCTATGCATCCTCACTTGCACTTCAGGAAATGCTAATATTCTAGTTTTTTAGCACTGTAATATAGGCTAGCATACATCTGCAGCTTGCTGAGAGAGAGAGAGAGCTCTACAAATGAACTTTCTTCTGTTAATTCTTGTTTTTTTTATTTTTCCATTGACAAAAATGGCGGCGCTAGAGAATAACTAACGCGAGTGGCTCCTACGAGTTTCAAAAGTTCAAGGCAGTGAAGACACGCACTTGTTCGTCAGAGGTAGCTGTTCCCGTAACCCTCGTCCTTTATTCTGGGTGTGACCGGATGGCAGCGTGTCGACGGGACAAGGAGGAAACACCCACCGTGACATCAGCAGCAGCAACACACACACACACACACACACACTGAATGCATTATTTTGTACTTTTATATTCTTACTTGAACTTTATTTTGAAATTTTGAGTTGAAAAGCAATAAACATATTGCAATGTTAAGGAATTCATGTTTTATTTTTTTCCATTTTTGATATATAAATCAACATGTATAACATACTTTTAGTCAATTAATGGGGAGATAATCAATAATCAAATCAAGTCAAATCAAATTGAATCTTACTGGAAAATGAATCGTTCGATTAATCGATGCATTGAAAAATCGCAAGATTAATGGTTTACAAAATAATTGTTTATCCCAGCTTTAGTGTGGACCCATCATTTCAGTCTAAATCAGATTAATTTATTAACTAGTGCCACCATCTGGTCAGATTTAGCCCTTAACTGTGTTTTTATTGTAAATAATTTTGTTTATGAAATAATTGTATGATTTTTAGTGTGTTTTGTAGCGTTCCCTTGTGTTTAACATGAACCCAATCGTATTTTAAAAAGGAAAGTTTATTAATACCTTTAACAGCTGAGGAACCATTTCTTCACTGTTTCTATTTACAGCCACCAGAGGGCGACAGAAGCTCTACCAGGGTCAACGGTGGATTGAGTTCTCGCGAGAACATAGTTGCTAAGCGACCAACATCAACAATCAACCACGGATCGATTCACCTTCAGTAAACATCCTTAAACTTTGTGTTTGTTCTTCTGATGGAGGTGAGAACACTTTAGACTAAGGTTAACTAAAGACAGAGTTTAAATAAAGTCAGAATTAATAATATAAACTGGAGTGAGGATGAGCCGTGAAATAAGGATTATTGAAGCCTTGGACAATCACACACAAACATCACCACTGTCAGAACATCAACTAACGTGAGAGTGAGGACACAACCATAACAGGAGGAAACATCACAATCACATCCACTAACTCAAATACACACCCAACATGGCAACCCAGACATGGCAACATGAACAAACATGCCCAGCATCACAATTACTAAAGCTTTACTGTGGGTGAATCACTTTTGATTAAAATGAGTTTTCATTTATTTTAAACAATCGTGTTTTTATTATTTATTTCAATATTAGAAATACTTTTAAATACGGATATATTTGTACTATATTGTTCTTGTTGAAACGTAAGCAGTCGAGGCCCGTGGACCTCACCAGGGCCGCCACAGTATCCAGTTTGGGTCGTGGGAAGATTCTACTCCAAAACAAAAATCCATTAAGATGGATTAACATTCAGATTGATTTAAAGTGGAATGAAGCACAATAAAGGATTTTTACCACTATTGTGCCATACATATTAAACTATCTACCGGTTGATTTGTGTGCGTGTGTGTGTGTGTGCGTGTGTGTGTGTGCTCTCCTGATAAACATAACGTAGTGATTTGACAACTTTATGCCTTTTTTTAATAACTACTATTAAAAACTGACAGAAATATCTTACATTTTAAACCATACTTTTTATTTACACTCATCCCACTGTGATTGCTACGAGCCAGAACCGCTCCACGATGTTCCATTTATTACCGGTATTTTATTTTTATTTAAACAATCATCATCCTCATTTTATACATAAATGTAAATGTATAAATAAAAAGAAATATTGAACAGATATATGACCTGCTGTCACATGGACCGTGACGTCTCCGTTCTGTTATTAAAGATGTGATGTTCAGTGTCTGTGCTATAGGGGGCGCTGTCACTAATATTCTGCTTTCACTGGACACACACAGAGCACACTGCCACATTGGACACACCCTCAACTTTAAAGGAAAAAATACACCACAAAATACGGTATGTGCCTCTGAAAAATAAAATGGCTTCTCTCTCAAACCACTTGTGTCATGTCTTGAAGATCTGGAACTTTCTGGACCCTCATGTTGACTTGGGGCCCTTTTAGCAGAATATGAAACCAACAAAACTTGTTTTAATATGGATATTGGCCATGTTTACATGGGAGCTTTAATTCCTCATTAAAGCAGAATAAATATTCATTCCTCTTTAACCTGACCTTGTAAACACTTAATTCCTAATGCTAATTCAATTCAGAATTAAACAAAAATCCAATTTGGTGGCTGGTTTATTCTGATTTTAATTCAAAATTAAATAATTCCTCTTTCTTGTAAACACTTAACTTGCTTAATTCTGCTTTAAGTTAATTCCGGTCATTCAGCGCTTGTGCGACTTGCGGCGATGACGACTTAATCCAAGATGGCCGCCCGGACTAGAGCCGAGACTTTTTAATAAGAGCCTTAAAAGAGTGGGTGGCTTGGGGGTTGGCTCGTCTGGGGCCTGGGGTGGTGGGGTTCATGGCTTCGGGACGGGGGGTCCGGGGTGGGGGTGACGCTGGGGGTGGCTACTCTTGGGGGCGGCGCTTGCGTCCTGGGTTGTTGGGTGTTGTGGTGGGTTGCTCCGCCGGCCGGTCTGGGCGCCTTGGCCTGATTCCCTGGGGCGCGCCTTCGCTGATGGTGCTGCTGGGACGGTGGGCCTCCCCCATACATTCACTAAACACACACATTCACTCAGGGGATAGGGAACTGCCTCTCCATTGGGGAATGGCTCTGTTGATGGCTGGGCCGGCGTGTAGAGATCGGGAGGGTGTGGTCGGGCGTGCTTTAGGTACTACCACTCACTCATTCCCCCTGTTCACAGCCACCATCATTATAGCTAAGCTTCACACTTGTCACTATACTGGCTGGATTACACAACATAATAAGCACAATATATTCTACAACTTCACATCTCACCCTCACTGTAAAACAATCTATTCTTCCCACCCTTTATATTTCCTACCTTGAGTCTCTCCTCCCTGCTCCCTTTCCCCTCCCCCTCCACCTAGGTGTAACACTGCTCTCTCTTTTTATATCCTCCCTATAATAAAAGGTTTCTTACCCTTCCTTAAGGAGGGCTGGTGATGGTCACAATTAATAAATCAATTTATTTTATTGCAATAACAAAACATGCATTACTGTCTCATAATGATTGCACTTCTTGTAGTGTTGACCTTTAACAGCATGTGCAGACAAGTAAAAAAAATAAAATAACAACTGACCAGTTATTAGAGCTACTGTCTTTACCAGGGAGCAAATATTTATTCCTGGTGATTGTTTTCCAGAGTTTTACTGTGATTTATTTACAGGTGATTAGTTCATATCTCCTCCCAAACTGAAACCGTGTGTTATTGTTGAGCTGCTGCTTCAAAATTACAATCAAAATAAAAGTGAAAACAGTTCTAATGTAGTCCTCTGTGTTACAGCCGACAATAAAAGGATTGTTGTGTTTTTCCCGATAGATGTGATACGTCACGTTCTCCTGTCCAATCAGAGCCTTCCCAACCCACAGACCTAAAGAGGAATGAAATAAAGCTGAATAATCTAGTTTTCCATGTAAACCTCAGTTCAGAAATTACTATTACCATGTAACATGAAGCAGAACACTTTAATTCAGAATGATTTAATTCAGAATAACTAATTCCAAATTTTAAAAAAAAATCATTTAACCGTGGCTAATGTGTCATAATTAAATAGAACACAGAGCCCCCACCCGCCCTCCTCCTTCTGGTTCCTTTATGTTGATGGTGATGTCATTCCTTTTACAGAGCTCTATGGGGTTACCATGGTAACCAGTGTGTGTGTGTGCAGGGTTCGCCTGTGTCTCCCGTTGCTTTGTGTGAACTAGTCCATTTAAGACGATATTCCATTATTTTGTCTGACCGCTGCGTCGCACTGTGACACAAACACAACAGATCATCCCATAAAGATGATACGAGGTGGTGTAACGGCTACTAAAAGTGAAACTGAAACTTTGGATTACCTATGTACTGAACATAAAGATATTAACTGTGATATTAACCTATCACTATGTTAATTTTAGCTGTGAGGTAGTCTGAGAGGGAGGAGCTCACATTCTTATCGAGTAGGAGGAGCTAGGATTGTCAGGAGGAGGAGTTTCCGTGATGTGATGTCACATGGTGAGAAAAATCCAACTGTCCCGTTTGGAGCTGATTTTTTACATAATGTGGAAACACAAGATTACGTTTAAGTTTCAGTTTAAGTTCCAGTTTAAACAGTGACATTAACAGGTTTTTATCAGCGTGGAGTTTCTTCTTTACTGTATTAACATCATTTATTTAACATCAGCCTCTCTGTCACATGTTCACTATGAATGGTTTGAACAGGAATAATATTTTTAATGTGAAACAGAAGAGAAGTCAGAAACCAAAGTGAAATGTATTAAGATATTATCAATCAATCAATCAATCTTTATTTGTATAGCGCCAAATCATAACCAATGGTATCTCAAGACACTTTACAGTAGAGCAGTCTTAAGGACGGACTCTTCATTTTATGGATACACACATATGCATATATACGTATATACACATACATATGTATCCCACACCCAACATGAATTCATCATGGCGGCAAGGAAAACCTTCTGTTAAGCAGCAGGAACCTTGTGTGGATCCCATTCCTATGATGAACAGCCATCCACGTTATGCTGTGTTGGGTGTGTGCAGAGGAAAGGGTGGAGACAGAGTTGTTGAGACTCTGTAACTCCACACTGAGGATCCCACGGACCTGCAAGACAAAAGCCAGAAGGAGAACAGGAGCAAACACACAAGGGAAGAAGCAGACATAGAGGGAGTGTTAGAGAGAGGAATGGGACCCTCTCCGGTCCCTCTCTAACCTAAATGACCTCTCTCTTAACGCCCTCTCCAACCTCTCTCCAACCGAGCATGCCAGACCCCCCCCCCCCCCCGGCAGTCTATGCCTATTGCATCTTAACTATGAGCTATGAGCTGGTTCCTAACTAAAAGCTTTATCAAAGAGGAATGTTTTGAGCCTAACCTTAAAGGTAGAGAGGGTGTCTGCCCCCCGAACCGTGGTTGGTAGATGGTTCCAGAGAAGTGGGGCCTGATAACTGAAAGCTCTTCCTCCTATACTACTTTTAGAGACGAATGGAACAACGAGTAGTCCAGCATTTTGAGAGCGTAGTGTTCTGGGGGGATTGTATGGCACTACAAGCTCCTTGAGATAGACTGGTGCCTGTCCATTTAGGGCTTTATAAGTGAGAAGAAGAATCTTGAATTCTATTCTATATTTTATGGGAAGCCAATGCAGAGAGGCTAATACAGGAGTAATGTGATCTCTTCTCCTAGTTTTAGTCAGTACACGTGCTGCAGCATTTTGAACCAGCTGAAGTGTCTTAAGCGACTTGCTCGGGCAGCCTGCTAAAAGAGAATTACAATAATCCAGTCTAGAGGTAACAAAAGCATGGACTAGTTTTTCGGCGTCGCCCTGAGACAGGATAGATCTGATTTTAGCAATGTTACGGAGATGAAAGAAGGCAGTTCTTGAAGTTTGTTTTATGTGAGAGTTGAAGGATAAGTCCTGATCAAATAGAACCCCAAGGTTTCTAACAGTTGTGCTTCGTGCCAGAGTAATGCCATCTAGGGCAGTTAGGCTAGCATAGGTTTCTCTAAGGTGTCGCGGGCCCAGTACAATGACCTCAGTCTTGTCTGAGTTGAGAAGAAGAAAATTTTGGTCCATCCAGGCCCTAATGTCCTTTAGACAGGCCTCAAGTTTAGATAGCTGATTTGTCTCACCTGGCTTCATTGATACATACAGTTGGGTATCATCAGCATAGCAGTGAAAGTTAACAGAGTATTTTCTCATAACATTACCAAGGGGGATCATATAGATACAGAAGAGGATTGGACCTAGCACAGAGCCCTGAGGAACCCCGTAGCTTACTTTAGTGTACACAGAAGACCTATTATTCACGTGTACAAACTGGTACCTATCAGATAGGTAGGACTTAAACCTGTTTAGGGCAGTCCCTGTGATTCCAAGTAATTTCTCTAATCTCTCTAGTAGAATATAGTGATCTATAGTGTCAAAAGCTGCACTAAGATCTAATAAAACCAGCACTGAGAGTCGTCCTTCATCTGAAGCCCAGAGTAGATCATTAGTTACTTTAACTAAAGCAGTCTCTGTGCTGTGTTGAGCTCTAAAGCCTGACTGGAAGTCCTCGAACAGGCTGTTGTTTTGAAGGAAGTCACAGAGCTGAGCTGCCACAACTTTCTCAAGAATCTTTGAAATAAAAGGAAGATTAGATATAGGCCTGTAGTTTGCTAAAGTGCTGGAATCAAGAGTAGGTTTTTTGAGAAGGGGTTTGATTACAGCTACTTTAAAGGACTGTGGCACGTAGCCTATTGATAGGGATATATTTATTGTCTCCAACAAAGATGGGCAGACCAGGGGATTAACTTCTTTAAACAGCTTAGTTGGGATCGGATCTGAAAGGCAGGTCGATGGTTTGGAGGATGAAATAATAGAGTTAAGTTCCTGAAGTCCTATATGTGTGAAACAGTTTAGGTTAGGCCTATTTACATTTAATGGTACAGCAGGCCCAGGTGAAGGCAGGGAGTGGCTAATTTTATCTCTAATCTTATGAATTTTATCGTTAAAAAATGTCATAAAGTCCTCACAGCTGAGGGCTAGAGGAATCATGGGCTCAATAGAGCTCTGACTTTGTGTTAGCCTGGCTACAGTGCTGAAAAGGTACCTCGGATTATTTTTATTTTCTTCAATTAGTGAGGAGTAGTATGTAAATGGACTATGTCGTAAGGCTGTCATGTATTTACTATAGATTTCATTAAAAGATGAATCTGTCCTAATGTGCTCACAGTCTAGAGCTGGATGTTCCCGTAGAGCTGCTCATACCATGGTATGATGACATATGCTAGTGATCAGAGGCTGATGTGACTACATGTGTTTTCATGTCTTTATTATGGTCCTAGTGGTGAATGTCTGTCCATGCACTGAGAAACAGTCTGTAGTTTGAATCCCAGAGCAGCGTGACCCTGTACAGCATGTGTGTCACACTCAAATCTAACCAATCGCTGCATCTAATAAAACTACTGCTGCTGCTTATTAACACTGGAAGTCTGATTTACAGTTGTTCAGACATGGAGCACAATATGTTTGAAATAGTCGTGGGATTGATTTAGAAAAACAAATCTAATTAATTACACTTTTCTAAATTTATGTCATAACAATATTTGACACAAGAAGCAAAATTTTTCCAGTTTAAATGTATGTTGGTTTATGACTTAATCAATGAAAACAATAAACAACTAAATAGTGTTTATTATTTCATCACTGAGTGCTAACATAATGTGTAATATGAATAAATATTATTATGATTACATTGTTCACAAAACACTAACTTATATTTACAGTAACTATTTATTTTTATTTATTTAACCTTTATTTAACCAGGAAAAAAATCCCATTGAGATTAAAAACCTCTTTTTCAAGGGAGTCCTGGCCAAGAGGCAGCAAAGTTATAACACTGAACAGAAATACATTTACATTACATTAAAATGACAGGATAACATAAGAATCAAATAAAACAATTACAGACAACTGAGGCAGTCTCAAATTCTCTCAGTTTCATTTTAAAAGCATTCAAGGATAACAATTCAGTCAGCTTCCAGTCTCTTTGCAGTGTGTTCCAAGCACAAGGAGCTCATGTACAAAGGCTTTTTTCCCCAGCTCTGTGCGGGCAAAAGGAACTGTGAGCAACAGCTGATCATTGGATCTCAGTGCATAAGTGTTCGTGCTTCTCTTAGTAAGTAATGTACAGATGTAAGAGGGCAGTAATCCATTAAGAGCCTTATAAATAAAAGTAAACCAATGACACTGCCTCCTAGTGTACAGGGATGGCCATCCCACCCTAGAGTACAGCTCACAGTGATGTGTCTTGGCTCTACAGTTTGTACAGTAACTAAGATATATTCATGCTTTTCTGGATTTTTGTATTAAAATAAAAACATGACTTAGTCCTGAACATTCCAGAGAAATATAAACTAAACAGTGTAAAATATTTATAATATCTGTAAATATGAAATAAACAGAACAACTGATGAAGATGATGAATTTAGTCTGAAATAGTTTTTCTACATAACAGTTGATAAGTTGGGTCAGACGATGCTATCTGTTGCAGCGCTTCTAGCCCCGCCCACATCCTCTACCACAGAGTGGTCGACTGTCACTACAATCATTTATCACTGACTTTGTTCATTTGTCACTCATGGATTTATTATTGGTTCTGAACAATGTCTGAGTGTCAGTGTGGATTGGAGACACTGTCTGCTCCACTAGGACCATTGTCCCTGCTAGCTGCTACATGTTAGTATTGATGTGTTAGCTGCTACATGTTAGCATTGAGGTGTTAGCTGCTACATGTTAGCATTGATGTACTAGCTGTTACATGTTAGCATTGAGGTGATAGCTGCTACATGTTAGCATTGATGTGTTAGCTGCTACATGTTAGCATTGATGTACTAGCTGCTACATGTTAGCATTGAGGTGATAGCTGCTACATGTTAGCATTGATGTGTTAGCTGCTACATGTTAGCATTGAGGTGTTAGCTGTTTTAAGTTAGCATTGATGTGTTAGCTGCTACATGTTAGCATTGAGGTGTTAGCTGCTACATGTTAGCATTGAGGTGTTAGCTGTTATATTGTAGCATTGATGTACTAGCTGCTACATGTTAGCATTGAGGTGCTAGCTGCTACATGTTAGCATTGAGGTGTTAGCTGTTATATTGTAGCATTGATGTACTAGCTGCTACATGTTAGCATTGAGGTGCTAGCTGCTACATGATAGCATTGAGGTGTTAGCTGTTATATTGTAGCATTGAGGTGTTAGCTGTTATATGTTAGCATTGAGGTGTTAGCTGTTATATGTTAGCATTGAACTGTTAGCTGCTACATGTTAGCATTGAGGTGCTAGCTGCTACATTGAGGTGCTCGGTGCTACATGTTTAGCATTGAGGTGCTAGGTGCTACATGTTTAGCATTGAGGTGCTAGCTGATGCTAGCAGAGCTCCACTGATCCACAAACTCTTTTTCTAACAATTTTCACATAACTGGGCTTTAGTTTTCCATCCAGTGTTTTTATTTAAATTAAAATTAATGTCCACGAAACCCAGCAACGACTTCTCCTCTGGTTCTCCTGTTTCTTGTGTTGTGGTCTGTGCATCAGTATTATGGGTCTACCAGGAACCTGTTAAATGAGAAAGGTTCCACACTGTTTGGAGTGAAAAAAAAAAGCGATTAACTGCATTATCTTTTTTAGTGAGTTATTGTTCTGAAAGTAATTCATTGCATTTAACGCAATAAAGTCCCAGATAGAACTTGTAGAATCAAATTTGTGTTGAAACTACTTTTCTTTGTTGAACTAACACAGACCAGATGAAATGCTCTGATATTGATGACTTATTTAATACAACTTGTGTATGTGTCGCCTTGTGTTTGGCACAGTTCAAAATTCTTTCTGTTTTAATAAACATTGTTATATATTTATTTTGGTGCTAACTGAGGTTCTTTATACGTGTTTGATTAACACAGACTCTATGAACAAAAGAAAAGCTGCTGACAGTCAAAGATGAGCTGTAATCCTCCTCTCCTCATGAATATCTGGGATTTAATGGGAGCGTGGTGGTGGGGGTGGTGGTGGTGAAGGGTGGTGGTGGTGAAGGGTGGGTGGTGGTGGTGTCGGGGGGGGGGTTGGTTCAGTGAAGGAGGCGTTAGAGGGAGGCTGGACAAAGAGCTGATGTCGTCAGAGGGCTGGTCTCCAGTGCGCAGCCTCAGTAATGCTGGGCTGTTCCCATTGATCTGAGAACAACAAGCTGTGGGTAATGGTAATGGGTGAGGGAAGGGACGGGACGCAGACCTCCACCATCTTTAGCTCCCTCTGATTATTCCTTCTTTTCTCTTTTTCTGCCTGGACTCAATGAGTGTGAGTGGATGTGACACCAGTCAGAGATTTGGAGAAGATTCATCTGTAGAGAAGAAGCATCAGCGGCTGCTGTGACTGCAGGTAGTTCTTCCTCCTCCTCCTCCTCCTCCTCCTCTCTGTTCCCTCTGAGCATCACCTCTCCTCCATCCTTCCTCGTTACCATGGTTTCCACCATCTCTCCTTCCTTCCCCCACTCTCTGGTGTGCTGATGACATTCACCTGCACGCTTTGTTCAACAATCAACATCATATTGGCGTGATCAGTTGTGTGTGTGTGTGTGTGTGTGTGATTTATTTTCCAGTAAAGGCCTATCGTTCTGTAAAGAACGCATTTGTGATTGTGTAAAATGGGTCATGTGGTTTGGCTCCATTACATGAAATGACCTGTGATTGGCTGTGATTGGTTGTGATTGGCTGTGATTGGCTGTGATTGGCTGTGATTGGTTGTGATTGGTTGTGATTGGTTGTGATTGGTTCCACCTGAGACCAACTTCACTGGACTCACACTCACTGACACACACTAAGGCTAGTACACAACACTAGTGGGAGGATGTGACACAAAAACAACAGACGAAACCCTTTTAGTTATGAAATGAGACAGATCACCTGATTGGACGAGAGACTGTGGTTACCATGGTTTCTACTACATGTTTGTTAGCGTCATTGGATCCAGGTGTCTCCCAGTGTCTAAGGTATGGAGAGATGGATGATCAATAATTGGAATAATTTAGATGGGATGAATGATTAAAAGAATTATATTGGAAACATGGTTCACAACTTCAGATCTGTGACTGAATATGATTTATTTATTCATTAATATTTGGTGTTAAAATGAGCTCATATATTTAGATTTTTATTTAAAGCTTGTGTTATTGATGGAAAAGTATTTTGACTTCAGTTCAAAACAGTTATTTCTAAGTTGGTCTGTTTGTTTTTATTTTCCCTGATCAATAATCCAATGTTTATGAAAAAATACAGTTCCATAACATTTCATTTAATTTATTTATAGATTTGAATTAGGATATTACATAATCAATGTGTCAGCTAACAACATCAACTCAAACATGCTGGAGTTAGCGCAATAGCAAAAGTTTCCTATTGTGGAAAAGCAGGCTGATCAATATGTTGTATTACTGATTTATGTTCAATTAACAAATGTTTGGTGGATTTATTTAAAAAAAAAAAAAGATTGTTTATCACTGAAAATAATTAACATAATAGAGCAAACAAGTGATCATTCTGAATAAGATGTTTTATTATTGATTACAAATTATTATATTTTTTTATTTTTTATTATTCCTCAACAAGAAGTAAAATTCAGAGACAAATGTCATTGTAGGGGTACATTATATCTGACATTACATTATTATGTTTGGGTTAAATGTCTGAGGGGTACAGGAGCCTCTACATTAAATATGTCGCCCCCTCTTTATAGAACAGTTTACAGATTAATATGAAACAGATCTGTTTTTAATTCTGACAGTTTTTAAGTTGGTTTTGAGCTGGTGTCTCCACAACTGCTGATTGTTGATGTACTGTTGTACTGTTGTACTGTTGTACTGATGTACTGTTGTGCTGTTGTACTGTTGTACTGTTGTACTGATGTACTGTTGTACTGTTGTACTGTTGTACTGGTGTACTGTTGTTCTGGTGTACTGTTGTACTGTTGTACTGATGTACTGATGCACTGTTGTACTGGTGTACTGTTGTTCTGGTGTACTGTTGTACTGGTGTACTGTTGTACTGTTGTACTGGTGTACTGTTGTACTGTTGTACTGGTGTACTGGTGTACTGTTGTACTGTTGTACTGTTGTACTGATGTACTGTTGTGCTGGTGTACTGATGTACTGTTGTACTGTTGTACTGTTGTACTGGTGTACTGTTGTTCTGGTGTACTGTTGTACTGTTGTACTGATGTACTGATGCACTGTTGTACTGGTGTACTGTTGTTCTGGTGTACTGTTGTTCTGGTGTACTGTTGTACTGGTGTACTGTTGTACTGTTGTACTGGTGTACTGTTGTACTGGTGTACTGGTGTACTGGTGTACTGTTGTTCTGGTGTACTGTTGTACTGGTGTACTGGTGTACTGGTGTACTGTTGTACTGTTGTACTGATGCACTGTTGTACTGGTGTACTGTTGTACTGATGTACTGGTGTACTGTTGTACTGGTGTACTGTTGTACTGGTGTACTGTTGTACTGATGTACTGGTGTACTGTTGTACTGGTGTACTGTTGTACTGGTGTACTGGTGTACTGTTGTACTGGTGTACTGTTGTACTGTTGTACTGATGCACTGTTGTACTGGTGTACTGTTGTACTGATGTACTGTTGTGCTGGTGTACTGTTGTACTGTTGTACTGTTGTACTGATGTACTGGTGTACTGTTGTACTGTTGTACTGTTGTACTGGTGTACTGTTGTACTGTTGTACTGTTGTACTGTTGTACTGGTGTACTGTTGTACTGTTGTACTGGTGTACTGTTGTACTGATGTACTGTTGTGCTGGTGTACTGTTGTACTGTTGTACTGTTGTACTGTTGTACTGGTGTACTGGTGTACTGTTGTTCTGGTGTACTGGTGTACTGTTGTACTGTTGTACTGTTGTACTGATGCACTGTTGTACTGGTGTACTGTTGTACTGATGTACTGGTGTACTGTTGTACTGTTGTACTGTTGTACTGGTGTACTGTTGTACTGATGTACTGTTGTACTGGTGTACTGTTGTACTGTTGTACTGGTGTACTGGTGTACTGGTGTACTGTTGTACTGTTGTACTGTTGTACTGATGCACTGTTGTACTGGTGTACTGTTGTTCTGGTGTACTGTCGTTCTGGTGTACTGTTGTACTGTTGTACTGTTGTACTGGTGTACTGGTGTACTGTTGTACTGTTGTACTGGTGTACTGGTGTACTGTTGTACTGGTGTACTGGTGTACTGTTGTACTGGTGTACTGTTGTACTGTTGTACTGATGCACTGTTGTACTAGTGTACTGTTGTTCTGGTGTACTGTTGTTCTGGTGTACTGTTGTACTGGTGTACTGTTGTACTGTTGTACTGGTGTACTGGTGTACTGTTGTACTGGTGTACTGTTGTACTGATGCACTGTTGTACTGTTGTACTGATGCACTGTTGTACTAGTGTACTGTTGTACTGTTGTACTGTTGTACTGGTGTACTGTTGTTCTGGTGTACTGTTGTTCTGGTGTACTGTTGTACTGGTGTACTGTTGTACTGATGTACTGTTGTTCTGTTGTACTGTTGTACTGGTGTACTGGTGTACTGTTGTACTGGTGTACTGTTGTACTGATGTACTGTTGTTCTGGTGTACTGTTGTTCTGGTGTACTGTTGTACTGTTGTACTGATGTACTGTTGTTCTGGTGTACTGTTGTTCTGGTGTACTGTTGTACTGTTGTACTGGTGTACTGGTGTACTGTTGTACTGTTGTACTGTTGTACTGTTGTACTGTTGTACTGTTGTACTGGTGTACTGTTGTACTGTTGTACTGTTGTACTGTTGTACTGATGCACTGTTGTACTGGTGTACTGTTGTACTGTTGTACTGTTGTACTGGTGTACTGGTGTACTGTTGTACTGTTGTACTGTTGTACTGTTGTACTGATGTACTGGTGTACTGGTGTACTGTTGTACTGTTGTACTGTTGTACTGGTGTACTGTTGTACTGGTGTACTGGTGTATGAATGTATTTATTGAAAGCCATTGGTGTGGATGATGTTTTGAGGACTTTTACAATCAGCTGATGGACTAACAGACAGAGATGAGGAGATGGTGAAAGATGATACCATACTGTAGATGCTGAGTCAGCACTCTGCTGAGTAGAGACAGGCTGCTTTTAAATGGACTCAGACACTTAGCTTAGCTCAGGCTCCAGTCCAGGACCAACCCTCTGTGATGACCCTGAACACACCACAGCTGAGCTTCAGGTTCTGACTCTGACTGCAGACCTACAGAGGTCCAATCACTGATTATCATCAGCTTCCTTAAAGGGATCTTCATCTGTTTTTTACAAATGTGGCCTAAAACCTTTGAAATGTTCTTATTAGAAGATCTACACCTAACAGAACACATTATTTTGCACCGTATTTGTTTTAAAAATGAGATTACTTTACCGTTTTAGACCCTGTGCGCCGCCATGTTGAAATGACGTCATCGATGACGCCAATCGTCCCTTTGAGTTCATATAGTTCTATAGGAGGTGAAGCATTCAGGATCATTTAGCAGCTTTTTCAGTCAAAATATAACATCTTGTGCTGCTTTGGGTTGCTCTAAAAATCTGTACAAGTTAAAAAAGTCGATGTAAAGCAAATTTTGTGACCCAAAAAAAATCTGTGACCAAAGACGCGACAGTTCCAAATCTGCTGTTTCATAGACGGCATGACAAAGAAAAAAAAATCTGGATCATTAAACCATTAAACCAAACCTTCAACCATTTCTGACTAGAGCGCCAGTTCTTTGCAGCAGACAGATTTTACTTGGGTCAGCATTAATGAGCAGCAATGGATCCTGGTTTCCTGTATTTACATTCACGGAGCTCTTCTTCTCTTCTCTTCAGACAGAAAATGAAGACAAAGTGTCTGTAAAGTTGGATGAAGCAAAAACTAATCAGCTGATTACATGATGTACATGTGTCCATGTCATGTACATAATATTAATATTTTACTTATTTAATATACACAAATTTCACCAATTGAATTTTAAATAATACAAAATATGGTGTGGCAATATTTAAATCCATAATATAGTTTATCACAATGTATACCTTTTATTATGTTTATTATGTTAATACATTTTATATCAGGGGTCACCAACGCGGTGCCCGCGGGCACCAGGTCGCCCGTAAGGACCAGATGAGTCGCCCGCTGGCCTGTTCTAAAAATAGCTCAAATAGCAGCACTTACCAGTGAGCTTTTATATATATAGATTTATTTATTTAGCTATTCTTGTTTAAATCACACTTACATGTAACTTAGAAATGACAATACATATATATAAACACTTAAAATGTAAAGTGTTTTTTGTGTTTAATACATACTTGCCAACCCTCCCGATTTTCTCCTGATTTCTGCTCGACATTGTCCGGGCGGACCATCCTTCACTGAGCGTCGTTTCCAGCCGGACAATAATAACGATTACACCTCATAAGAAGAGGAAGAAGACTCTTCTTCCTCTTCTTATGCAGTGTAATTATATCATTGTAATAATAATATTGTTGTAATAATAATAACGATTACACCGCATAAGAAGAGGTGTAATCGTTATTATTGTCCGGCCGGAAACGACGCTCAGTGAAGGATGGTCCGTCCGGACAATGTCAGTGAGGAAATCGGGAGAAAATCAAATCCAACCATGTGTAGGGAAGTGTTTCTGTTATGGTTATAGCCGTTGTTGTATAGGCTATGTTTAATTTTCCTTTTGTTGATTATTTTTATTTCAAGCATACATTGCATAGATTGATGGATAATTTATGCAATGTATGCCTTTTTTGTTTAATTTTATGTTATTTATGTTATTTATTCTACTACTACCACCATTTACCATTTGCACGGGTACTGTGGAATTTGTTCTTTACTTTATATGTGTTTTTCAAATAAAAGAACACTGTGAAATTAAATTATTTCATTTTCTCTTTAAAAAGCAAACTTTTGTAGCCTTTTAAACACATTAACTAAAGAGATGTGTAAGAATTTGAACATGCAAGATACTGTTTTGTTGTTATTTCTTGACGTTAATTTATTTAATTTCATTTTAAATTATTTTTAAGGTGCCATTTACATGATCAATATAAATTAAATCAAAATAAATCAAACATTCTATATAATTTTAACTGTATAGAATTTAATACACTGGATTGTCTTCATTGAGAAGGTTTTTTTCCAGCTCCAGGAGGACTTTAATCCAGGTGAGATGAGGCAAAATGGCTCCTTTGAGAGTAAAGGTTACAGATCCCTGTTCTAGCATATTGTATGTTTAAATGTATTAAATTATATTCTTCTCTCTCTAAAAACATTTTCTACTACACTTTTGGAAATAAACCTTTACTTTATAAATCATTTGGACAGTTTTGAGTTTGATGATCTGGAGTTTTAAATGTGGTGTTTTTAACAATAATCCATGTGTGTGTCTCTGTATCCTGTTATTTATCACTCTGATGGATCTGTTTTACATTATGAATAACGGTTGGATGCTCATTATGTATGTATTTCCCCAAACTTCTAGATATGCTTTTTGATGAAGAATGAGCCTTGTTTCATTCATTTTTAATGATAATTTATTAAGATCAAAGCATTTTTTAATTTACACATCTCCATAGTAACTATTCTCATGAGCTGCTACAAGTCCACGTCACTACAAAACATATTAGTATAATCTGCAAATAACACTTATTTTACCAATATCATTGATATACATTATGAACATTTCCGGCCTCTAAACTGACCCTTGGGGTACCCCATGGTCGTTATGTTAGAAATGACTCCAATCTTACATAATTAATAATGTTTCAATTTCTTCTCAAATGTTCAGAATTTAAAAAACATCTGTTCATCAGAACTAGATTTATGATGGAATCTTTGTCCGTTTATGTCAGACATGACGAGTTCATCATTATCTGAGCTTTAATGGCTTCTGTGTAGGTTCCTCTGGTACTGTACATCCAGTGACATGTCAGTGATGGAGACATGATTAATGTGAGAGGGTGAATTCTTCAGATTAGGGATAGATAACACTTTAAACTTCTTCTATCAGATCTTCTCCTTTCATCGTCACATCTGATCACTTCTTTCTGTAACTCAGGATCATCTGACGGGGTCACCATGGAAGCCCCACTCGTGTGCTTGGATGAGGAATTTGAGGATCTCCGTCCCTGTCGGATGGATGAGATGGAGAATCCAACCTTCAACCACTCCTCCTACTCCACCCCCCCCACCACCACCATTAAAGTCCCACTGGCCACCATCACCCGTGAGGACTTCTCAGAGTTGGAGAACTTCTCAGAGATGATGAGCTTTAAGTCCATGGAGGACCTGGTCAATGAGTTTGATGAGAAGCTCAACGTGTGTTTCCATAACTACAACACCAAGACAGAGGGACTGGCCCCCATTCGCAACCAGTCACACAACCAGGAGGATGAGGAGCGTCTGCAGGACGAAGAGTGAGTCAATCACAGGTCACATGACCTCATTATTCATTATTGATTTATAATCATTCTTAGTCAGAGACATTTCCTGATTATTGGGACAAACATAGACAACTTTTATTTGGATGTTTCAAATAAACACAGTGTGTAGTAAATGTTCCACTAACGTACTACACACTACAGGGTGGGGTCAGTTACAATTACCCATGTTCAATTACAATTACAGTGACCAGCATTTTTTAAATTATAATTGACAATTTCTATTATTTTTTATGACAATTACAAAGTAAATTATCTAAGCTCAATTACAATTTAATTCTGATTACAACAGCAACACTTTTTTTTAATTACTATTACAATTATGCCATAATTGTAATTAATTATCAATTGCACTACAAACTCACTCAGTATATACTGTCTAATATGATTATGATGATCAGCGTTCCCAAAGAAGTATAATTCCAAGTTTCCCAAGATGCATCTGGAACCTCCAGCGTTAAAAACCTTGTTCACACTGAGGCTAAATATCTCTGTAGATTCTCCACTTTTATTTTGAAAGTTCTGAAAACATTTGAAGTGAAAAAGTGACCAAGTAGAATATCAACATGTGCTCATTAGATCCATAAAACTCACATAGACCCTCCATTGGTTTACTGACTAAACTTCCTGTTCACTTCAAAATAAGAGCCCTATTTACAAAAGAGTTAAAAAATTAATTGTGCATTCACACGATATAGTCGCTGAAGTCGCTCGTGATGAGTCGCTTGAACATTGAACAGCATGAATAGTGTAAAGAGTTTGAATACTGTAAATAATACAAAAAGTGTGAATAGTATGAATAGTTTAAATAGTATAAATAGTATGAATAGTGTAAATATTAAGAACAGTATGATTAATGTGAATAGTAGTGTAAATAGTGTAGCGTTAATATTGTGATTGGTGTAAATAGTGTGATTAGTGTAAATAGTGTAGCGTTAATATTGTGAATAGTGTAAATAGTGTGAATAGTGTAAATATTGCGAATAGTATGAATAATGTGAATATTAAGAACAGTATGATTAATGTGAATAGTAGTGTAAATAGTGTAGCGTTAATATTGTGATTGGTGTAAATAGTGTAGCGTAAATATTGTGAATAGTGTGATGAGTGTGAATACTGTGATTGGTGTAAATATTGTGATTAGTGTAAATAGTGTAAATAGTGTAAATAGTGTGATTAGTGTAAATATTGTAAATAGTGTAAATAGTGTGATTAGTGTAAATAGTGTAAATAGTGTGATTAGTGTAATTATTGTAAATAGTGTGATTAGTGTAAATAGTATGATTAGTGTAAATATTGTGATTAGTGTAAATAATGTGATTAGTGTAAATAGTATGATTAGTGTAAATATTGTGATTAGTGTAAATATTGTGATTAGTGTAAATAGTGTAAATAGTGTGATTAGTGTAAATATTGTAAATAGTGTAAATAGTGTGATTAGTGTAAATAGTGTAAATAGTGTAAATAGTGTGATTAGTGTAATTATTGTAAATAGTGTGATTAGTGTAAATAGTATGATTAGTGTAAATATTGTGATTAGTGTAAATAGTGTGATTAGTGTAAATAGTGTAAATAGTGTGATTAGTGTAATTATTGTAAATTGTGTGATTAGTGTAAATAGTATGATTAGTGTAAATAGTGTGATTAGTGTAAATATTGTGATTAGTGTAAATAATGTGATTAGTGTAAATAGTGTGATTAGTGTAAATATTGTGATTAGTGTAAATAATGTGATTAGTGTGATTGGTGTAGATAGTGTAAATTTTGTAAATATTGTAAATAGTATGATTCGTGTAAATAGTGTGATTAGTGTAAATAGTGTAAATATTGTGATTGGTGTAAATAGTGTAAATATTGTAAATATTGTAAATAGTATGATTCGTGTAAATATTGTGATTCGTGTAAATATTGTGATTCGTGTAAATATTGTGATTAGTGTAAATAGTGTGATTCGTGTAAATATTGTGATTAGTGTAAATAGTGTGATTAGTGTAAATAGTGTGATTGGGGTAAATAGTGTGATTAGTGTAAATACTGTAAATAGTGTGATTAGTGTAAATAGTGTGATTAGTGTAAATAGTGTAAATATTGTGATTGGTGTAAATAGTGCGAATAGTGTAAATGATATGGATTAAAATGATATGAATTAAAATGATATGAATTAAAATAAATAGCATGATTAGTGTAAATAGTGTGATTAGTGTAAATAGTGTGATTAGTGTAAATATTGTAAATAGTGTGATTGATGTAAATAGTGTGATTAGTGTGAATACTGTAGATAGTGTGATTAGTGTAAATAGTGTGATTAGTGTAAATAATGTAAATATTATGATTAGTGTAAATAGTGTGATTAGTGTAAATACTGTAAATATTGTGATTAGTGTAAATAGTGTAAATATTGTGATTGGTGTAAATAGTGCGAATAGTGTAAATGATATGAATTATAATGATATGGATTAAAATGATATGAATTAAAATGATATGGATTAAAATAAATAGCATGATTAGTGTAAATAGTGTGATTAGTGTAGATACTGTAAATAGTGTGATTAGTGTGATTAGTGTAAATATTGTAAATAGTGTGATTGGTGTAAATAGTGTGAATACTGTAAATAGTGTGATTAGTGTAAATAGTGTGATTAGTGTAAATACTGTAAATATTGTGATTAGTGTAAATATTGTGATTGGTGTAAATAGTGCGAATAGTGTAAATGATATGAATTATAATGATATGGATTAAAATGATATGAATTAAAATGATATGGATTAAAATGATATGAATTAAAATGATATGGATTAAAATAAATAGCGTGATTAGTGTAAATAGTGTGATTAGTGTGATTAGTGTGATTAGTGTAAATAGTATGATTAGTGTAAATAGTGTGATTAGTGTAAATACTGTAAATTGTGTGATTAGTGTAAATAGTGTGATTAGTGTAAATAGTGTGATTAGTGTAAATAGTGTGATTAGTGTAAATAGTGTAAATATTGTGATTGGTGTAAATAGTGCGAATAGTGTAAATGATATGAATTAAAATGATATGGATTAAAATAAATAGCATGATTAGTGTAAATAGTGTGATTAGTGTAAATATTGTAAATAGTGTGATTAGTGTAAATAGTGTGATTAGTGTAAATATTGTGATTAGTGTAAATAGTGTGATTAGTGTAAATAGTGTGATTGGTGTAAATAGTGCGAATAGTGTAAATGATATGAATTATAATGATATGGATTAAAATGATATGAATTAAAATGATATGGATTAAAATAAATAGCGTGATTAGTGTAAATACTGTAAATAGTGTGATTAGTGTAAATTGTGTGATTAGTGTAAATATTGTGATTAGTGTAAATAGTGTAAATATTGTGATTAGTGTAAATGGTGTGATTAGTGTAAATAGTGTGATTATTGTAAATAGTGTGATTAATGTAAATAGTGTGATTAGTGTAAATAGTGTGATTAGTGTAAATACTGTAAATAGTGTGATTAGTGTAAATAGTGTGATTAGTGTAAATATTGTGATTAGTGTAAATAGTGTAAATATTGTGATTAGTGTAAATAGTGTAAATAGTGTGATTAGTGTAAATATTGTGATTAGTGTAAATAGTGTAAATATTGTGATTAGTGTAAATAGTGTAAATAGTGTGATTAGTGTAAATAGTGTGATTATTGTAAATATTGTGATTAGTGTAAATAGTGTAAATAGTGTGATTAGTGTAAATAGTGTGATTATTGTAAATAGTGTGATTAATGTAAATAGTGTGATTAGTGTAAATATTGTAAATAGTGTGATTGGTGTAAATAGTGTGATTAATGTAAATAATGTGATTAGCGTAAATAGTGTGATTCGTGTAAATAGTGTGATTAGTGTAAATAGTGTGATTAGTGTAAATACTGTAATTAGTGTAAATACTGTGATTAGTGTAAATACTGTAATTAGTGTAAATAGTGTGATTAGTGTAAATACTGTAAATAGTGTGATTAGTGTAAATAGTGTGATTAGTGTAAATACTGTAAATAGTGTGATTAGTGTAACTATCGTGATTAGTGTAAATAGTGTGATTAGTGTAAATACTGTAAATAGTGTGATTAGTGTAACTAGCGTGATTAGTGTAAATAGTATGATTAGTGTAAATAGTATGATTAGTGTAAATACTGTAAATAGTGTGATTAGTGTAACTAGCGTGATTAGTGTAAATAGTATGATTAGTGTAAATAGTATGATTAGTGTAAATACTGTAAATAGTGTGATTAGTGTAACTAGCGTGATTAGTGTAAATAGTATGATTAGTGTAAATAGTGTGATTAGTGTAAATACTGTAAATAGTGTGATTAGTGTAAATAGTGTGATTAGTGTAAATACTGTAAATAGTATGATTAGTGTAAATAGTATGATTAGTGTAAATAGTGTGATTAGTGTAAATACTGTAAATAATGTGATTAGTGTAACTAGCGTGATTAGTGTAAATAGTATGATTAGTGTAAATAGTATGATTAGTGTAAATACTGTAAATAGTGTGATTAGTGTAACTAGCGTGATTAGTATAAATAGTATGATTAGTGTAAATAGTATGATTAGTGTAAATACTGTAAATAGTGTGATTAGTGTAACTAGCGTGATTAGTGTAAATAGTATGATTAGTGTAAATAGTGTGATTAGTGTAAATACTGTAAATAGTGTGATTAGTGTAAATAGTGTAAATAGTGTGATTAGTGTAAATAGTATGATTAGTGTAAATACTGTAAATAGTGTGATTAGTGTAAATAGTATGATTAGTGTAAATAGTATGATTAGTGTAAATACTGTAAATAGTGTGATTAGTGTAACTAGCGTGATTAGTGTAAATACTGTAAATAGTGTGATTAGTGTAAATAGTGTGATTAGTGTAAATAGTGTAAATATTGTGATTGGTGTAAATAGTGCGAATAGTGTAAATGATATGGATTAAAATGATATGAATTAAAATGATATGAATTAAAATAAATAGCATGATTAGTGTAAATAGTGTGATTAGTGTAAATAGTGTGATTAGTGTAAATATTGTAAATAGTGTGATTGGTGTAAATAGTGTGATTAGTGTAAATATTGTGATTAGTGTAAATAGTGTGATTAGTGTAAATAGTGTGATTGGTGTAAATAGTGCGAATAGTGTAAATGATATGAATTATAATGATATGGATTAAAATGATATGAATTAAAATGATATGGATTAAAATAAATAGCGTGATTAGTGTAAATACTGTAAATAGTGTGATTAGTGTAAATTGTGTGATTAGTGTAAATATTGTGATTAGTGTAAATAGTGTAAATATTGTGATTAGTGTAAATAGTGTGATTAGTGTAAATAGTGTGATTATTGTAAATAGTGTGATTAATGTAAATAGTGTGATTAGTGTAAATAGTGTGATTAGTGTAAATACTGTAAATAGTGTGATTAGTGTAAATAGTGTGATTAGTGTAAATATTGTGATTAGTGTAAATAGTGTAAATATTGTGATTAGTGTAAATAGTGTAAATAGTGTGATTAGTGTAAATATTGTGATTAGTGTAAATAGTGTGATTAGTGTAAATAGTGTAAATAGTGTGATTAGTGTAAATAGTGTGATTATTGTAAATATTGTGATTAGTGTAAATAGTGTAAATAGTGTGATTAGTGTAAATAGTGTGATTATTGTAAATAGTGTGATTAATGTAAATAGTGTGATTAGTGTAAATATTGTAAATAGTGTGATTGGTGTAAATAGTGTAATTAATGTAAATAATGTGATTAGCGTAAATAGTGTGATTCGTGTAAATAGTGTGATTAGTGTAAATAGTGTGATTAGTGTAAATACTGTAATTAGTGTAAATACTGTGATTAGTGTAAATACTGTAATTAGTGTAAATAGTGTGATTAGTGTAAATACTGTAAATAGTGTGATTAGTGTAACTAGCGTGATTAGTGTAAATAGTATGATTAGTGTAAATAGTATGATTAGTGTAAATACTGTAAATAGTGTGATTAGTGTAACTAGCGTGATTAGTGTAAATAGTATGATTAGTGTAAATAGTGTGATTAGTGTAAATACTGTAAATAGTGTGATTAGTGTAAATAGTGTGATTAGTGTAAATACTGTAAATAGTATGATTAGTGTAAATAGTATGATTAGTGTAAATAGTGTGATTAGTGTAAATACTGTAAATAATGTGATTAGTGTAACTAGCGTGATTAGTGTAAATAGTATGATTAGTGTAAATAGTATGATTAGTGTAAATACTGTAAATAGTGTGATTAGTGTAACTAGCGTGATTAGTATAAATAGTATGATTAGTGTAAATAGTATGATTAGTGTAAATACTGTAAATAGTGTGATTAGTGTAACTAGCGTGATTAGTGTAAATAGTATGATTAGTGTAAATAGTGTGATTAGTGTAAATACTGTAAATAGTGTGATTAGTGTAAATAGTGTAAATAGTGTGATTAGTGTAAATAGTATGATTAGTGTAAATACTGTAAATAGTGTGATTAGTGTAAATAGTATGATTAGTGTAAATAGTATGATTAGTGTAAATACTGTAAATAGTGTGATTAGTGTAACTAGCGTGATTAGTGTAAATACTGTAAATAGTGTGATTAGTGTAAATAGTGTGATTAGTGTAAATATTGTGATTGGTGTAAATAGTGCGAATAGTGTAAATGATATGGATTAAAATGATATGAATTAAAATGATATGAATTAAAATAAATAGCATGATTAGTGTAAATAGTGTGATTAGTGTAAATAGTGTGATTAGTGTAAATATTGTAAATAGTGTGATTGGTGTAAATAGTGTGATTAGTGTAAATATTGTGATTAGTGTAAATAGTGTGATTAGTGTAAATAGTGTGATTGGTGTAAATAGTGCGAATAGTGTAAATGATATGAATTATAATGATATGGATTAAAATGATATGAATTAAAATGATATGGATTAAAATAAATAGCGTGATTAGTGTAAATACTGTAAATAGTGTGATTAGTGTAAATTGTGTGATTAGTGTAAATATTGTGATTAGTGTAAATAGTGTAAATATTGTGATTAGTGTAAATAGTGTGATTAGTGTAAATAGTGTGATTATTGTAAATAGTGTGATTAATGTAAATAGTGTGATTAGTGTAAATAGTGTGATTAGTGTAAATACTGTAAATAGTGTGATTAGTGTAAATAGTGTGATTAGTGTAAATATTGTGATTAGTGTAAATAGTGTAAATATTGTGATTAGTGTAAATAGTGTAAATAGTGTGATTAGTGTAAATATTGTGATTAGTGTAAATAGTGTAAATATTGTGATTAGTGTAAATAGTGTAAATAGTGTGATTAGTGTAAATAGTGTGATTAGTGTAAATAGTGTAAATAGTGTGATTAGTGTAAATAGTGTGATTATTGTAAATAGTGTGATTAATGTAAATAGTGTGATTAGTGTAAATATTGTAAATAGTGTGATTGGTGTAAATAGTGTAATTAATGTAAATAATGTGATTAGCGTAAATAGTGTGATTCGTGTAAATAGTGTGATTAGTGTAAATAGTGTGATTAGTGTAAATACTGTAATTAGTGTAAATACTGTGATTAGTGTAAATACTGTAATTAGTGTAAATAGTGTGATTAGTGTAAATACTGTAAATAGTGTGATTAGTGTAAATAGTGTGATTAGTGTAAATACTGTAAATAGTGTGATTAGTGTAACTATCGTGATTAGTGTAAATAGTGTGATTAGTGTAAATACTGTAAATAGTGTGATTAGTGTAACTAGCGTGATTAGTGTAAATAGTATGATTAGTGTAAATAGTATGATTAGTGTAAATACTGTAAATAGTGTGATTAGTGTAACTAGCGTGATTAGTGTAAATAGTATGATTAGTGTAAATACTGTAAATAGTGTGATTAGTGTAACTAGCGTGATTAGTGTAAATAGTGTGATTAGTGTAAATACTGTAAATAGTGTGATTAGTGTAAATAGTGTGATTAGTGTAAATACTGTAAATAGTATGATTAGTGTAAATAGTATGATTAGTGTAAATAGTATGATTAGTGTAAATACTGTAAATAGTGTGATTAGTGTAACTAGCGTGATTAGTATAAATAGTATGATTAGTGTAAATAGTATGATTAGTGTAAATAGTGTGATTAGTGTAACTAGCGTGATTAGTGTAAATAGTATGATTAGTGTAAATAGTGTGATTAGTGTAAATACTGTAAATAGTGTGATTAGTGTAAATAGTGTAAATAGTGTGATTAGTGTAAATAGTATGATTAGTGTAAATACTGTAAATAGTGTGATTAGTGTAAATAGTATGATTAGTGTAAATAGTATGATTAGTGTAAATACTGTAAATAGTGTGATTAGTGTAACTAGCGTGATTAGTGTAAATAGTATGATTAGTGTAAATAGTGTGATTAGTGTAAATACTGTAAATAGTATGATTAGTGTAAATAGTGTGATTAGTGTAAATAGTGTGATTAGTGTAAATACTGTAAATAGTGTGATTAGTGTAAATAGTATGATTAGTGTAAATAGTGTGATTAGTGTAAATACTGTAAATAGTATGATTAGTGTAAATAGTATGATTAGTGTAAATAGTGTGATTAGTGTAAATACTGTAAATAATGTGATTAGTGTAAATAGTGTGATTAGTGTAAATACTGTAAATAGTGTGATTAGTGTAAATACTGTAAATAGTGTGATTAGTGTAAATAGTATGATTAGTGTAAATAGTGTGATTAGTGTAAATACTGTAAATAGTGTGATTAGTGTAAATAGTATGATTAGTGTAAATAGTGTGATTAGTGTAAATACTGTAAATAGTATGATTAGTGTAAATAGTATGATTAGTGTAAATAGTGTGATTAGTGTAAATACTGTAAATAATGTGATTAGTGTAAATAGTGTGATTAGTGTAAATACTGTAAATAGTGTGATTAGTGTAAATACTGTAAATAGTATGATTAGTGTAAATAGTATGATTAGTGTAAATAGTGTGATTAGTGTAAATAGTGTGATTAGTGTAAATACTGTAAATAGTGTGATTAGTGTAAATACTGTAAATAGTGTGATTAGTGTAAATAGTGTGATTAGTGTAAATAGTGTGATTAGTGTAAATACTGTAAATAGTGTGATTAGTGTAAATACTGTGATTAGTGTAAATACTGTAAATAGTGTGATTAGTGTAAATACTGTAAATAGTGTGATTAGTGTAAATAGTGTGATTAGCGTAAATACTGTAAATAGTGTGATTAGTGTAAATACTGTAAATAGTGTGATTCGTGTAAATAGTGTGAATAGTGTAAATGATATGAATTAAAATGATATGAATTAAAATGATAATGGCTGTTTTTAATGTGGCAGAAAAGGTGTTTTCACTTATTGATTGATTAATCAGTCTTGTTATTGGAGCAGTGAGATGATCTTTATTAGTTTTTAAGAATACATTGTCCAACCCATGCATATCCCTAGAACGTGAGCTTGATAATGTGGAGATGATTTTGTTTACTTTTGTTTCATTTATTAATTTTAAACCTGGTCCATCCTGAGTAAATGTCAATTCTTTGCACTGATGTTGAGGAAAGTTCTTCTTAAGGATTTGTACAGACTGGATGATTGTTATTAAAATGGTTATTGATGTCAGAGCTGTCTGTAAAGATGGTGCCATTTATGTTCAGTGTTATTGTGTCATTGTTTGTTTGAGTTTTCCTTACGTTTCTATAAGTGTCTAATGTTCAACCCTGACCTTCTGGAGCAACGTTGTGACTTTGTTCCTCTAACTTTTGAAAATCATGTGATCAGTATCTCATCTTGTTTTAGTGGTTCTCTGAAGGGCTGAATCCCTGCTTTTCATTAGTGTCCAAATTGTTTCATTAATCCAAAGTATTTTTATTTTAACACTTTTCTTTCTGGATTGTGTTCTAGTATATTTACAGATCATTTCTTTGATTTTTGTCACTAGGCCATGACAGGCATGTTCAGCATTAACCCAGTTTACTATGTCACTCCATGGGACATTTTTAAGTTTGTTCTTTAGTCATTTTTGGTCTTTTTTAGGAATATAGGGCAAACACTTTGGATTTTGTATCATTTTGGTCGTTTGTGCTGGTATCGGATGAATGCCTGTCAGGCTTCCGTCCCAGGCTTAGTAAATGAGCACAGATGTCATCGATATGTTGTCGTGGTGCGTCGGTCCGCGGCTATTCTCTGGACTATGGTGCAACTTCTGCATGGTCCACGGACTGCTACTATGTTTGTCTCCAAACTCTGGCGTCTCCGTTGTGCAGCGGGGCGTAGAGCTGACACAAGGCGTCCACTTCATCCCATGCTCCAGGTGGTCTCGTCCCGCAGACTGTCGGGGTTGAACTGGGCATTGGAGTCACGGCAGCATCGCAGAGGGGAAGTTTGTTGCTCAAATGTGTAAAATACGCATAGTGTGCATAGCTGTAGGTTAGCGGTGGTGCTAATGCTGTTAGCCGTGTTGACATTGTGTCTCTCTGTCGTTGTTTGGACCCGAATGTCTCCAGAAAACAATAAGAAAATGGCCACAATAAACACAAGACTTTGTTGTTGTTTTAATCCTGTGTTGGTTGCTTTTGTTGCTCTGTTCTAAAGGTATAAAGGTGAATAAATGTTGCTAGCAGAGCATATCCTTTCTGAAAGTGTTTAGCGGCTTCTGTCTTGTGTGCATTTGATGTTTTACTGATATTGTTGAAATAACAGGTATCTTTAGGCAGGAAGGTTTGACTGTTGTCCTTATTATTCATATTGTTTGTCAGTATTGCATATACAGTATATACAGAGCAGAGACAACACCAGCTGTACCTGGTGGTGTTCACTGTGCATACTTAAAAACAATCTATTCATACTATATCTAATGTGAACGTTCCACATACTCATTTGACGTCACACTTAAGGCTCAAACTTACTCGGGTGGACCCCGCCCACAACGGACTCAACGCAGACTGTCTGCTCTCCTCACAGCTTTACTTACTGGGGCGCACCACCGTCTAAAGTCCTACATGTCCCATGATTCTTAGCGGTTCTCTGTAGTCCTTATTCTCCTGTTTTAATGGTGTCGCTATGTTGTCCCTCATCTGTCAGTCTCTCCTCTAAGCTGGAGTTCATCTCTCCTCAGTTTTTATGACTTTATTAATCCCTGAAGGGAAATGACATCACACGCTGTTATTTTTAGGGACATGCTTTTCACACACATACACAAACAGCCTGTGGACATGCATTAATGGAGAGTGTTTATAATGAAGGGAGCGCACCAGAGCAGTGTTGGGGTTTGGTGCCTTGCTCAAGGGCAAACACAGGTCATTGTTACATTTAATGATGGTTGATACAATGCTGAGCAGTGTTTAGTGTGACACCAACTACACAGAGAAGTCAGCGCGAAAAACTGAGCTTTGTATTTATTCACTTTGCCCAAGTATGTTTGAGCCTTTAGTTTAGGTTTCTGATTACAGCTCTGATGTGAGCATTAGCATTAGTAACACACACACACACACACACACACACACACACACACACACACACACACACACACACACACACACACACACACACACACCAGACATTTCTCCTGATTCACCTTGATATCTGAACACACTCACTCCCACATCAACACCCTGTGCACTGTACCTTCTCCACTGTACCTTCTCCACCGTACCTTCTCCACTGTACCTTCTCCACTGTACCTTCTCCACCATACCTTCTCCACCATACCTTCTCCACTGTACCTTCTCCACCGTACCTTCTCCACTGTACCTTCTCCACCGTACCTTCTCCACTGTACCTTCTCCACCGTACCTTCTCCACCGTACCTTCTCCACCGTACCTTCTCCACCGTACCTTCTCCACCATACCTTCTCCACTGTACCTTCTCCACCGTACCTTCTCCACCATACCTTCTCCACTGTACCTTCTCCACCGTACCTTCTCCACTGTACCTTCTCCACTGTACCTTCTCCACCGTACCTTCTCCACTGTACCTTCTCCACCGTACCTTCTCCACTGTACCTTCTCCACCGTACCTTCTCCACTGTACCTTCTCCACCGTACCTTCTCCACTGTACCTTCTCCACCGTACCTTCTCCACCGTACCTTCTCCACCGTACCTTCTCCACCGTACCTTCTCCACCATACCTTCTCCACTGTACCTTCTCCACCATACCTTCTCCACCGTACCTTCTCCACCATACCTTCTCCACTGTACCTTCTCCACCGTACCTTCTCCACTGTACCTTCTCCACCGTACCTTCTCCACTGTACCTTCTCCACCGTACCTTCTCCACTGTACCTTCTCCACCGTACCTTCTCCACTGTACCTTCTCCACCGTACCTTCTCCACCGTACCTTCTCCACCGTACCTTCTCCACTGTACCTTCTCCACCGTACCTTCTCCACTGTACCTTCTCCACCGTACCTTCTCCACCGTACCTTCTCCACCGTACCTTCTCCACTGTACCTTCTCCACCATACCTTCTCCACTGTACCTTCTCCACTGTACCTTCTCCACCGTACCTTCTCCACTGTACCTTCTCCACCATACCTTCTCCACCATACCTTCTCCACTGTACCTTCTCCACCATACCTTCTCCACTGTGCCCTCAATGATGTTGTTCCTCAAAGGGATGACGACTCCTCCCAGGATGGTCACCAACGCCCCGGACCCTGCTCCAGCCATCAGCCCACCCCTTCTGTTACAGCAGCCCATGTCAGTGCCCGTCTCCCTCCTTCCAGCCTTCAGTCAGTCACACCTGGTGGGTGTGAACCCAGCTCAGGGTTTAGTCCAGGTTTAACCTGAGAGTCCGGCTCAGTTAAGCCTGGTTCTAACTGGAACAGCCATTTCACCAACGAAAAAACACCTTGGTTACCATAGTAACACAGTCCGTGGGTCAAACCTGCTCCTGACCAGGTTTAATCTGCTGAGTCACTCTTAATGAAACCATGTCATCATTATTAAAGAAGTCATTTAGTGATTCTTTAAAACACCTAATATAGATCTACAAAATATCAATTCCATAATTTCAGTTTTGGATCAAGATGTAGAGAAAGATTCTGATAAAAATACAGTACAAGACAAAACAGCAGCAACAGATAAAGGCAGGGAGGGAGCAGAAGATAAAAATAGTTATAATGATATAATGATATAATGTTATAATGATATAATGTTATAATGTTATAATGATATAATATGAGGCACACGTCACTCAGCCTGTGATGAAATGCTGATGCGGAGTGAAAGGAGTTCTTTGTTAGGAAAACAAAGGAGATTTCTCCTCTATCTGCATGTGACACACACACACACACACACACACACACACACACACACACACACACACACACACACACACACACACACACACACACACACACACACACACACACACACACACACACACACACACACACACACAGATCAGTATTATTTAAACTCTGTAGCTTCTGCTTATTGTTCTTCATCACCTGCTCACTGAGCTTCATCATTGGTTCCATGCACTGATGATGATGATGATGATGATGATGATGATGATGATGATGATGATGATGATGGTGATGATGATGACACACTAAACCATCCTATTGTTTCCTCTGTGGTTCTCAGTGTGTGGGATGCTCTGACTGATAACTACATCTGTACCTGGGACGACCCTGAGGGACTCAACGGGAACCTTTGTGAGCAGGAGGTACAACTCACTCATTAACTGAGCTTTAACTTACACTGTATGATTCATATCTGAGTTATTGTTTATTCTATTTAAATACTTCCACTCATTTATATTTAAATAATCACAATATAAGTTTTGGTTTGAGATCTTTTTAAGAATGATCTGTGTTTTGGAAAACAAAACGTTTTGACATTCTTTCAGACGTGTTTTAGTTCAACCAGCCTATGTTTATTCCTCAGCATATATATATATATATATATATATATATATATATATATATATACATATATATATATATACACACAAATACAGTTGGACAGAATCATTTTTAATCCAGGTACAGATGACAAGACATTTGTTAAAAGGTATTTTTTTCTTTAAAAGTTATGAAGTATCAGATCAATACAAACACGTTTTATAGTTTTGTGATTGTCATCTCAAAAAGTAGCGTAATATTTATAGCTAGAACGTGTTTCTTATTTAAATACTACTATTTTATTTTAAATATGTGATGTGGTGACCCATAAAATATGTAGAACTCCAGAAAATTGAGTTGATGTCTTTAATATTTCTGTTTTATTGAGCTGATCAAACTAAAGTCTCTCTAACCCTGACATGGACGTTATTACTCAACTGCTGAGTTCTTTCACTGACTGTACGCTCAACCAACCATGACTGTACGCTCAACCAACCATGACTGTACGTCAGCAGCTCTATAATTGGACGTCATCAATGACATGTTGAGGACACTGAGCAGGTCTGACCTCTCAGAGCTGGAGAAGATGACGATGGAGCTGCATCACACACAGCGTCTAGTTATGAGGAAATATCATTTACTTTAACTATCATTAGAGGTAAATAATTACATTAATGTCAAACTAACAGTTAACATCATGTTTGAACACTTCACCACAGGATGATTCCTCCTGAGAAGCTGTTGGACTTCTTCTGTTATATTCTGATTTATTCTGACTTCTACAGCTGTTAGCATCTGTAAACTAAACTCCAAAATAAAGGTCTCATAGACCAGGGACCCTCCAAAATAAAGGTCCCATAGAGCAGGGACCCTCACTGTAGCTGAAGGTGGTTGAACACAGACATGAACATTGAAGAACAGTCATGTGGAGACAGGACCATCTATAAGGGGGAATAAAGGAGAGATTTTTGGGGTCCATCCATAAAGTCAGTAAAATGATGGTCCATTGTTCTATGAATCTGTGATAACCACATTTATTTATTCATCTGAATAATATCCACTGTTATCCAGGAACGTTTATTATTATTATTATTATTATTATTATTATAGTCATCTTAAAGATGGAAATCATGGTTTTAATCACTAATAAAATGGTTCAAAGTGAATAAAAATGGTGGAAAAGGAGGTGAAATGTGATTTTAAAAACCACAGAAATTGTTAAAAATTGTAAATTAAAGTGGATAAAAACAGACAGAAAAAGTGGTAAAAAGGGATCAAAGTGTTAATATTGGGTTAAAAGTGGTTGAAATGTTCCTTGATCTTGTCTTTCATGTTGGGTTTTAAGGCTCACTGTATTTCTAAAAAATATTTCACTAAGAACAAATGTGCAGGTAGCCTTGGTCTATGTATTATTATTGGGCTGTAAACTGTAGATCACTGATGGTTGGAGAAATGCTTATCCAGGTAAAGTCACCTCCTCAACACCTTCATGGCTGATAATCAAACAGGATCTTTTCAAACCCTCTGTTCTTTGAGAATTTGGTACCAAATACAGAAATCATTTAAATCACCTTAAACTTCAGGTTCTACGCCTGTTTTCTGCCACCATGCCTCCCCCCTCCCTCCCTTACACATAACACTTTCAGACTCTGGAGGAATAAAGGCATCATCACCATCACAGACCTGCATATTAATAACACTTTTGCCACCTTTTTACAATTGAAAGAAAAATACATACTTATTTAACTTTGTACTAATCGTTGTCCACCTTTCTTTTATGTTTACTGTAGAAACCTTGTACTTTACTGTCCGAGGCTCATGACACAGACTGTGATCTTTTAACAGTTGGTGTTGATTCCTTAAAAATGTGACTGATTGTAAGACATTTTATAAGAGCATGTCTCTGTTGTTGTTTAGTTTTATTCTCTCCCTGCTCTATGTTTCTTATTTTTCTAATTCCTCTTTGTCTTACGGGTTTTTTTTGTCAATGTACTGTATGTTTAGAAAATTGAAAATGTATAAATAAATGTAAAAAAAGAAATGGAGGGAGGGGGGTTGGACTAATGTAATTTAAAATGTAGGAACAATGAGTTTAAACTGGTAAATAATGGACATGATAAATGATGAATGTGGTTAAATTGGCAAAAATAATCATGAATCTGGTGAAAAGAGGTTAAAAGTGACAATAATGGGTCAATATGTGTGACATTAGGTGTAAAAGTGGTAGAAAGTGTTTATAAGTGATGAACATGTCTGGAAACTGGAAAAAATGTGTAGAATTAAAATGTGATGTAGAAGTGTCAGAAATGGGAGAAATGTAGCAAAAATACATTAAATGTAGCAAAAATACATAAATATGGGAATAAAAAGTGATGAAAAAAGGTTAAAATATGGTGAGTTTGGTGGAATTGTAGAAGAATGATAAAAATAAGTAAAAATGGGCTGAAATTGTTCAAAACCAAACATTCTTAATATCTTAAATGCATCTGGTGACCCCCTCCAAGTGTCTCGTGACCCCAAATGGGGTCCTTACCCCAAGGTTGAGAACTCTTTCTATAAACAGTCTTTATACATGATGTTTACCTTCTCTGTTTTTTTCTGCAGATCCACGAAAAAGAGGAGGAGGAGATGAACGAGAAGAACGATAATGCTAACTGTCTGAATGAGGAGCTGCTCGTCAGCGCAGATCAGGTGTTTATTTATTTATTTATTTATTTATTTATTTATTTATTTATTTATTCAAACTACAATAGTGACAACCTCAACTACAGGCTGTGATCATCTTAGGATTTATAGATTTTTATTTGTCATCATGTACATGATGACATAACATCCACAAGTTCCCTGTTAAGCCATTAAATTAGTGTTTTACACACACACACACACACACACACACACACACACACACACACACACACACACACACACACACACTTTAGGTGTCACACATCATTGGCCAATCACTGAGCTTCTCTCCCATGTGCTGTGAAGGTCATTGAGGAGATCGTGGAGATGATGGAGAACTCTCCTGATCCTGGAGAAACTGAGGAAGAGGATGAAGAGGAGATCTCTTCTTCATCCAGGACCAACCCCTCCCTCCTGGAGGAGATCAGACAGCTCTCAGAGGCCTCCAATAACAACTGTTCTTATGAAGGTACACACACACACACACACACACACACACACACACACACTGAAGAGCCTCCATGGCTGATCATGTGATCAAAAACTAAACAAAGTCGTTTATTGAAAGTGTGTTTAGTTCCAGGTTACAATTAGTTCCTGCTCTATATCTCTATATCTATATCTAACGCCGTCTCATCATTTAATGCTCTTTATATTTAGGTTCTATTTTTAGGTTCTCATTAGATATATAGATATATAGATATATAGATGTATAGATATATAGATGTATAGATATATAGATGTATAGATGTATAGATATATAGATGTATAGATGTATAGATGTATAGATAGATAGATAGATAGATGTATAGATATGTAGATATATAGATGTATAGATATATAGATATATAGATGTATAGATGTATAGATAGATAGATAGATAGATGTATAGATATATAGATATATAGATGTATAGATATATAGATATATAGATGTATAGATGTATAGATAGATAGATAGATAGATGTATAGATATATAGATAGATAGATAGATAGATAGATATATAGGTAGATATATAGGTAGATATATTGATGTATAGATAGATGTATAGATGTAAGATAGATACTTTATTCATCCCCAGAATGGTCATTATTACTTTCTTTGTGTTTATTGTTAATGAAGAAAGGACTTTAAAGTCATTGTTTCATGATAAAACAAGCAAATGATAAAACATTTCAGTACAAATAGAGAACTTAATGATCGTTCTGACATATATGGTTAATGTTTATAGTATAAGAGAACATGTAATATAATGCCAACATTTCTCAGCCTCTGAAATCAGCTTCAGTTTTTTCCTTTTTGTGACGTCGTTGGGTGGACTAGAGTTCTACTTCCTGTTTCTGACACTCAATAAGTTTCCATTCAGAGCTGGGATTGGTCCATACCTGGTATCAGTGGATAGATATGGTTCTCCATAGTCTGAAAATGTTCTTCTGGTGGAGGTAGAGTCTGAACTGATCCTCTGGAGGTAAAACAAACACTTTTTGGAAACAGTGAAACACCTACTGAAAATGGAACTGGAACAGGCCCACCTGTCATGTCTTCATTCCACACTTTGAGAACCACTGCACTACAGTAATGAGGCGATGCTGATAAAAACATGCTGTATCTTGTGTGTTCTGTGTGTTAGTAAAACCCTGTACGCCCCACATGTCTCGTCCCTACCCCAGGCCTGAGCCTGATGCCCAGCTCAGCCCTGATGGAGCTGCTCCGGCGGGTGGAGTCGGCTATCTGTGAGTACTCAGACGAGCTGGTCAGTCAGCTAGCCAGACGCGACGAGCTGGAGTTTGAGAAAGAGGTGAAGAACACGTTCATCACGGCACTGATGGAGGTTCAGAACCGTCAGAAGGAGCAGAGGGAGAGCAGCAAACGCAGACGTAGAGACAAAGCCCTCAGTCTGCAGGGGACAGGCACAGCGCCCCCTACTGGAGGGTCCCCCATTACAGCTGGACGCACAGAGAAGACTGGGATGCCCATTAAGGTGAGACTAGGAACCATGGGCGGAGTTTGAGGTGGTTTCCAGGGGGGGTAAAATATAAAATTAAATTAAATATATAGACCATCTAGAGATTGGCCACAACCACACAGTGTGTAACAACATATACAATAATGATAAAATGATTAGTAACATTATTGCTAATGTTGACTCATGGTAACGTCCATCGTCCTGAATACGGGTCAATATGTATGTTCTCACTTATTCACACTCTATAGGAATGAAATGTTTCTCTAATACAGCATAATTATCACAATTATCATTTATTTATTTATTTTATTTATTGATTTATTTAACAGGGACAGTGTACATTAATATACAGATAAAAAATGTTTTATCTGTAGTCCCTGGACAGAATGTTCAAATATTACCCTCAAAAAATACCAATTAAAGGAAATATACAATAAAATATACAGTGAAAAATGTAGCTTCATAATAACATATCACAATTCCATTTACATATTAATAAAAAGCAGTATTTAATAAGAGACAATCATCAGATATTAAAAAACAAGTAAAATATATACCGTTAGAAAGTTTAGAATCTTCTGTTTTTAAACATATAAACCGTTCTAAGACACAACATCACAGAAACACTTAGAAGACAACAAATGTTGACGTAACCAATCCATCTTTAAAGTGATGTCATCTCTGACTGAATCTATATTTTACATCTACAGTGATCTAAAATATTCCTCAGACATTAAATAATCCAATGAATTCCAATATTTAGTCCAAAACACAGTAAAACTGCTGTAAAATAATAAAAGGTAACGTACTATTTAGAAGAAGAAAGTAGCTCCGCCCTGATTTCTTCTTCCTTTTTTTTTTTTAATCTCTGTGAAGCTGAACGTGTCATTAAAAAATTACCATTTTTACATTAATGTTGAAAATTCATGATAAAATATTTCTGCTTCATTTTTACTGCAGTACCATAATGAACTGCTGGGGGCAGTGTTGCATCAACATTTACATTGTGAAGAACAACAGAAGAAGAACCAAGTCACATGACTCCAGCTTATATTTTTAAAAGAACAACATATGTATCTATACAGTATATATTTTGTACAGTCACTGTCTTTTATGGCACTTACAACATTTGTATTTTTTCAAATGAATTTGTGAAAACTGTAATGAAACCTTTTGACCACTGGGGGCGGCAAACTGTGTGTATGCCAGGAAGGTGAAGCTGACTGTAAAGACTCTCAGATCAATTATTATAAGAAACATCTTCCAGGAAACATCCTGTAGTGAACCATCAAATAAGAACAGTAAGAGCTTATTAATGAGCTGTAGCAGGATATACTGCATCACTCTGTGTTAAAGACATTTATAGAGAATAATCCAAATAAACACAGAACCATCGTCTGATGTCAGCAATAATAATAATAATAATAATAATAATAATAATAATAATAATAATAATAATAATAATAATTATTATAATAATAATAATAGTAATAATAATTATAATAATTATATTAATAATAATAATAATAATTATAATAATAATTATAATAATTATAATAATAATAGTAATAATAATTATAATAATAATATTAATATAATAATAAAGTATAATAAGTAATAATATTATAATTATATTAATAATAATAATAATATAATAATAATATAATAATATCATATAATAATATAGTAATAATAGTAATATAATTATAATAATAATATTCATAATATTAATAATAATAATAATAATAGTACTAATGTAATAATAATTATAATAATAATAATATAATAATATAATAACAATAATAGTAATCATAATGTAATAATAATATAGTAATAATATCATAATAATAATATAAGTAATAATAATAATAATAGTAATAATAATAATAATAATAGTAATAATAATAATAATAATAATAATAATAATAATAATAATAATAATAATAATAATAGTAATAATAATAGTAATACACTTTATTTATATAGCACTTTTCAAACCACATGTTACATAGTGCTTTCCAAAGGCAGCGATACATTAGAAAATAAAAAAATGAAAAGAGTTTAAAAACAGAAACATAAAAAAGTTAGAAAACACATGGCCCATAGGTGAGTGATGAATTTGGCCCAAATATCACAAAAGAAATATGGCCCACAGTTGGTAAATACTTGGCAAAGTGCCAGTGGTCAGTCCATTAATGAACCAAAACTGGTCCGTATACAGTATGATGCTACAGATGTGGCCCAGTCGTCTTAAAACATAATCAGGCCAGTTTTGGTTGAAATATTGCAAATAAGCATCCACTTATCTTAATGTGAGCCTAAAGTACTGTATATATACATATAAACATGGCCCAGCTGTCTTTGGGAATCAACAATTCTGGTGTATGCGCCAGACCAGAAAACGGAGTGTATGCCAGATGTGGCCCACATGTGGCTCAGTACTGTTTATTTGGCCTGTTCTTGGCTGACATCTGGGATTGTGATGGCTTGGTTGGGCCCACGTTTTTTCCATGCGGCTTCTCTCCTACCCCTGCCTTCTTGGATTTAACTGCCCAGATGAACGAGCTGGTTCTGGCTGGCACAAGACTAACACCCCACCCTTTACCCCACCATGGTCAATCTGCACCACCCATCCCTCCTCGAAGATACCAGGCTCAGGATCACTCTTCTCCTCAGGCCAGATGTGTTCAACTTAGAGCGACACAGGTCTGATGTGTGCTGGGTCTAGACTGCAATAGCTCTATGTTTAGGAACAACCAGAAAAAGTCAGGGCCCTATGGAGTTAATGCAGCTTCTTTAATTCCTGTGGTGACAGGTAACACAGGTAAAATTGTGAAATTAAAGAAAAGCAAAAAGCTTTATAGAGATCAAAATTTGACTCCTATAACATGTCATCCAAAAAGTCCACCAGTGTCTCCAGTAAAGTTTTTAAAATTAGCTCTTCTTAATGTTAGATCTCTTGTTAACAAGTCACTAATAATTAATGATTTTATTTTGACACATCACTTGGACTTTTTATTTCTTAATGAAACATGGTTGAATGATGGTATCAGTAATACTATTCTCAATGAAAGTTCACCACAAGACTTTATTTATTTAAATAAGTGTCGTACTTACAGGAAGGTGGTGGAGTTGCTGCCATTTTTAAATCAATATTTCAGTGCAAAGAAATAACATTTGGTGATTTTATCTCCTTTGAATATATGTCATTCTTACTGAAGGGTGATTCAAGAGTTCTGTTTTTAGTCGTTTATAGACCCCCAAAATATTCTGGAGAATTCATGGATGAGTTTGCTGAACTGCTGTCAGTTGTATGCACTGAATACAACTTTTTAATAATAACAGGTGACTTAAATATTCATGTAGACAATAACATGGACAATACTGCCAAAGAACTGTATGCTTTAATGGATACTTTTGGTCTTACACAACATGTGACTGGTCCGACACACACTCAAGGTCACACTTTGGATCTGGTTATCTCTGAAGGTGTTGATATCTCTGCTGTTGATGTAAGAGACTTAGCTCTATCTGATCATTTCTGTGTCTTTTTTGACCTAGAGACTGTAACATCTGTTCCCCCTAGTTATGTGTGTTTAAAGAAAAGGTACATAAATGAGAACACAAGTGCACAGTTTATGGAAGCCATAGCAATGACACCAACATTGAGTGCTGAGACAGTTGATGATCTTCTGGATGAGTTTAATAGAAACGTCTGTAATGTCATAGATGTGGTGGCTCCAATCAAAACTAAGAGAAAACCAAACACACAGAAAACACCTTGGAGGAGGACTGAGATAATGCAGAATTTGAAATCTGACTGTAGAAGAGCTGAGCGTAAATGGAGATCAACAAAACTCCAAATTCATCTAGAACTATACAAAATAAGTCTGCGAAAATTCAATGATGGCTTGTTCAAAGCAAGGCAGCAATACTTTTCTGAAATTATTGCCAAAAATGTCAACAACTCTCGCACGTTGTTTTCTGTAATTGAAAAGCTCACAACCCCCCCAGATCAGATAGCCCCTGAATTACTGTCAGCTGGAAAATGCAATGAATTTGCTGTATATTTCAATGAAAAAATACAATCAATAAGGTCAAACATCAGAACAAACCAGCAAAATCACAAAAAGCTTGAACAGCTTCAACCACTGAGGGATGAGTCAATTACAATGTTAGAGTTTATTACAGTGAACCCAAAACAATAGAGGAAACTGTTCAGCAGCTGAATCCATCAACGTGTTGCCTTGACACAATACCCTCAAACTTCTTTAAAACTGTTGTAAAGTCAATTGTCACTGATCTGTGTCAGATAATTAACTGCTCATTCCAATCAGGCACCGTACCAAAATCCCTGAAAGTAGCTGCTGTGAAACCGCTGTTAAAAAAGAGAACACTGGATGCCTCTATACTGGCTAACTATAGACCAATCAGCAACCTTCCATTCATGGCCAAGATCATTGAGAAGGTGGTCTTCAACCAACTGAGTCAATTCTTAACATTCAACAAAATATTTGATAAATTTCAGTCAGGTTTTCGTTCTCATCACAGCACAGAAACTGCTCTTATCAAAGTGATCAATGACATAAGGTTGAACACTGATTCAGGAAAAGTATCTGTTCTCATTCTGTTGGATCTAAGTCTGCATTTGACACTGTAGATCATACAATTTTGTTGCACAGATCGCAAACATGGGTCGGACTAAATGGAAAAGTAATGCAATGGTTTAAGTCATACTTGGAGGAGCGAAGCTATTTTGTAAGCATTGGAAACTTTGAATCTGACAGATTACCAATGTCCTGTGGGGTTCCTCAGGGATCTGTTCTTGGACCTCTTCTGTTTAACCTTTACATGCTTCCTTTAGGACAAATTTTACAGAACTGTAAGGTTGATTATCAGAGCTATGCAGATGACACACAACTATATCTATCACTGAACCCAGATGACCATGGTCCCATTGAGGTGTTGTGTGACTGTTTAGAAAAAGTAAACTGATGGATGAGTGAAAACTTCCTTCAACTAAACCATGACAAGACGGAGGTGATTGTCTTTGGTAACAAGGAAAAGAGGACTGCTGTCAGCAATTATCTTGAGTCTCGATCTTTAAAAGCTAAAGACCAAGTCAAAAACCTTGGTGTTCTGATTGACTCAGATCTTACATTCAGCAGTCAGATCAAATCTATCACAAAAACAGCCTTCTACCACCTAAAGAACATCTCCAGAGTGAAAGGTTTAATGACTCAGAAAGATCAGGAGAAACTGGTCCATGCTTTTATCTCCAGCAGACTGGACTATTGTAATGGTCTTCTGACAGGAATCCCCCAAAAGAGCATCAAACATCTACAGCTGGTTCAGAACGCTGCAGCTCGGGTCTTAACCAGAACAAAGAGGTCAGAGCACATTACTCCAGTTTTAAAGTCTTTACACTGGCTCCCAGTCAGCCTCAGAATAGACTTTAAAGTTCTGCTGCTGGTTATAAATGTGTGAATGGGTTTGGTCCAGAATACATCAGTGACATGTTGGTCAGGTATGAACCCAGCAGGTCTCTCAGATCTATGGACACAGGTCAGATAGTGGAGCCCAGAGCTCACAGTAAACATGGTGATGCTGCTTTTAGTTGTTATGCTGCAAAGAAGTGGAACAAACTGCCAGCGGAGCTGAAGTCAGCATCCAATGTGAACATTTTTAAATCAAAGTTAAAGGCACTTTTTTTCTCTACTGCATATGATTGAGAGAGAGATTTTTTGTCATGTTGTTGATGTAATGATGATTTTACTGATGATTTTAATTGATTTTACTGATGATTTTAATTGTTCTTATTGATTTAAATGTTCTTATTGATTTTAAACAATTGAATGTTTTATCATGTAAAGCACATTGAGTTGCCTTGAGTATGAAATGCGCTATATAAATAAATTTGCCTTGCCTTGCCTTGCCTATGTGGGCCAGATATGGCCCAGAAAAATATTGCTATCTGGGAAGTGACTTTAAAATTCAGCAGACCAGATCTCTTCATTCCAGAGTGTTGGGGCCCAGACAACGTTCTGTCCCCTTTAGATGTTAGTCGGGCCCGTGGAACAGAGAGCAGACCTTTGCTTGAAGATCATGCTGGTGTATACGGTACTAACTGTGTGAGCTTTAAAGTAATCAATAACATCTTAAAATAACATACTAAAACATACTGGAGTTCAGGATGATTTTCATCGGTTTATGGAATTTTGACTGATGCAGGTAAAGGCTGTTACAGTCATTTAAAAGAGAAGAGATGAAAACATGTAAAATACCTGTACTTACTGTGTATTCTAGGAATATTCCAGCCATGCTTAGTTGGATTAACAAACTAATCTTTATGTTTGTGTTTTTCCTGCAGCGTTTCAGCATGGAGGGTCTGTCCAACATCCTACAGACAGGCATCAGACAGACATTTGGAAGCACAGGGAATGATAAGCAGGTACAGATCTCTAAAGAACGTCCATCAGCACCTACAGATGTTACATTACACCACATGTTTACAACTCGTAATAGAAAGATTCATATGAGAGTTAAAGGATAACATGACCTGTCATTTCATGTCATTTAACAAATGTCCCACGCACTTTGCTCTAAAACAACGTTTTTACCAATAGTTCTGGTATTATTTAATATTCACACTGTAAATATTTACTTTGATCTGATCAACACTTTATAGATATGGATAATGTAGTGAGGGGGGTGTGTCCTTATTATTCTTCCATGTTCATCTTCCAATATGTCTGTAACTCCATCACATAGAAAGGTAAATATGGTATAGTAATAAGCTCCTCCTACAGAAATAGATCTGCTATACATCCTATCTGGTGGACATGTCAGCTCCTCTAAATAGTCACTAAGTCAGTGTGTGTTTGGGTCTGGAACATGTTTGGGTCTTCAGTAAACTACTTAGCATATGTCTCAGCTCCCTGTAATGTGATCAGCTTAGAGCTATGAACATAGACTGTTCACATCACTAATGATTAGTCACAGATATACATTGGTTCTAGACTCACACAATCTGGAAATATGAACATATACTTTATTTTATTTTTTTTACTATTTTCATCGGCCCATAACTACATGTGGGAATGTGAGAAAAAATCTGATCTGTTTTAAGTTATAGTATAACTTGTATAGTATAGTTGTCACTTTAACGCGTTAATTGCCATTAATTAATTACAGGAAAAAATAACTCATTAAAAAAATGAATAGAGTTAATGGCTTCTTTTTTTTGCAGCGGAACCTGGTTCCCAGTATACCCATAAATAATGATGCACCGGCTACAACGGTAGAAGTTAATGACTCTTTGAATGTGTTCATTTTTAATTTTAAAACTAAAGCCCAGTTCTGTGCAAATTGTGCAAGAAAGAGTTTGTGGATCAGCGGAGGTCTGCTAGCCTCCAGTGGAGCTTTTTCACCTCAATGCTAACTGTGTAGCAGCTAGCACGGACTGCAGTCCTTTGGATGCTACACTAAACCGCGCAGACCGTGTCACTCATACAATCCACACTGACACTCAGACAGGGTTCAGAACCAATAATAAATCCATGAGTGACAAATGAACAAAGTCAGTGATAAATGATTGTAGTGACAGTCGACCACTCTGTGGTAGAGGATGTGGGCGGGGCTACTACTACTAGAGTGATTACAGTACTTTATTTTGTGATGAACAATGTTATTTTTGATGTGCTAATTTACAGCACTGTAACTGATACATCTGTTTTATTTATTTTATATTATCTGAATGAGAGAAAAAACTACAAGTTTGGTGTTCAATAATTGTGTTGATCAGAAAATGGTTCTTACTGTTTATAATGTGCTAATTTATAGCACTATATTTCATTTATATTTTCTATTATTTGTAGATTGACTAAAGTACACATGAATATTTCCCTGATGTTCTAAACCAGTGATTCCCAAACAGGGGTACATGTACCCTTAAGGGTACAGGAGTACATTGCAGGGGGTACTAAATTAAACAATTAATTTAAAAATAATCAGGAAATGTTCCCAGTTCCTTTTTTTTTTGGGACAAATGATTGTACTATCGCTCAATAAAATACTATATTTTCTTGTAATTGATTGAAATAACTATTATTTTAAGCTGCAGAGGCCATTTTATCACAGTTCTGACAATAGGATACAATAATTAACTATATTTAACAAAGGAGATTTACATACTGTTAAAGTAAAACCACATAAAAGTTGTAGTTTAACTGAATTCCACTCATTGTTTTGAATTTGTAGTTAAAGCATTATGGAACCAATGTTCATGACACATTGAGGGGTTTAGGAGAGCCCGCTGTTCAACAAATGAAAAAGTTATATATATGAAGAAAAAGTTATATACCAATATATGAAAAGCAAAGGGGGTACACGGGACAACAAAGATTGGGAAGCACTGATCTAAACTAAAGGTGTCAGCAGATCGTTATAGTCTCATACAGAGAAATGGAAAAGGTTGAAGTTTGTTAAAAACAATAAATGACTTTATAAAGACGCAAATGTTTTGATCTGTCATAATAATCTCATTATTAGGGCGTTTCTCAGCAATTTTTAGGTGAGATTAAAAAAGAGATTAATAAGATTAGTTATTCACAGAGCATAATATATTTCATCTATTGACAGCACTACATATAAAGGTTACTCTTTATAGGGGAATAAACTACTTTTCTTTATGTGGCTTCATTTTTATTTTGGACCTCAACTTTGTGTTATTTCACCACTGGTGAATATTTGTAATTCTTTACATGAGGTTATTGTAGCTGATAATCATTCATTATTTATTAGTTTTTGACTTTTGGACCTAATGTTTTATCCTGATTAAGAAGGAGAAAGTTACGACTCATCCAGGATGTGATGTCATTAAGACAAGCCTGGAGTTTTAATAACTGATGAGTTTCATCTGATTTCATTGAGAGATAAAGCTGTGTATCATCTGCATAGCAATGGAAATGTATATTATGATGACAATGTTACCTAGTGGAAGCATATATAATGTAAAGAGTATTGGTCCTAAAACTGAACCTTGTTGAACTCCATGAATAACTTTGGCTTGAGCTGAGGAGAGATTATTAACATGAACAAAGTGGGTCTGATAGGTAGGATTTAAACCAGGGATGCCATGGTTACAGCCTGTGATATACTGTACATGCGATTGTACATCACATCCGGCCCGTGGTTGATAAGGGAGAGCATTTATTTCTTTTTTTAAACCTAATGTTTTATGTTTTGTGTGTCCACCAGAACACAAAATGTGAAATAAACCATCCTGTTGTTTGTTTGTGGTCTGTGTAAGTCTGATAACACAGAGAAAATTTCCCCGTTTCAAATTTTCTACATTTGTGATGTCACACGTGAAATCAGGAATCAGTGTTGCCAGATCAGATGAACAATTTCCAGCCCAATCACATCTTAGAACCCAAACACAAACCATGGATCTGGCAACACTGTGTTTGTGACACAGTGTGACTCAGCAGTTCTGACTGTCACCATGAATGGATTATTCCTGTAATCTCTACATGAGACGATGACAATAAAGTAACGTAGCAGCTCCACTAAGTGTTTTTGCTGTTGAAGCTGCTGTTGCTGCACGGTGCATACACTTCATCAAACACTGTTTTTCTGACTCACAATCACAATATCTGCTTAAATATCCATGTGTTTTACTGTAATGTGCAGCTTTTTGGCTGAAAACAACAACATGAGTGTGTGAATAGCAAAATAAAGTCTCTAGTGATCAGCTGTTGTGTGGAGTCTATAGACACGCCCACTCATATATGGACCTTTAATTTAGGTGGAATCCATCAGTTGTTCTGTTGCTGCTGACTCAGCTACAGCTGAGCTAAGCTGGTGAAAGTTAAAAAGTATCTGGTTTCAACAAGTAAAATGTATCTGAAGAAGGTTTGTCTCCTCATTTATCATAATCCTGTGTGATACGGGTGGGAGGGACTAAAAGGGGTGGGGTTAACTGACGTAGGCTGTACATATATATACATAGATATGGGTGTGTGGAAATGTGGTGGGTGATAATTTATCAATCTGAATATATCATTTCTTCTTCTCCTCCTCCACATCAGTATCTAAACACAGTGATTCCATATGAGAAGAAAGCAGGTCCTCCGTCCATTGATGACCTGCAGATGCTCACAAATAGTAAGTACACACACACACACACACACACACACACGGTCTGAGTTCACATCGTACTAAGATTGTATATACCCACACATGCACACTACCGAAAAATGCATTTTTGCTAAAAAAAAATTAATTCATTTTTGTGTATTTTTGTTTTCAAAGTGAACAGACGTGTTTTATTTGTTTATTGAATTATGTTGGGGTCAATGAGCTCCATTTGAAGCACAGCAGGGGCATCTTGAACATCAAGGGGGTCTAAAAAAAGTGTCTCTGTGTGTCTTGAAGTCTGAAAATCTGTGATCAAATTCCTCCTGTAGCTTCAAAATAGCATCAACGTACTTTTCACCACTGAATGGTGGGCCTGCATTCACAAGTGCTTTGCATGCTGGGAAATGGCAGAGGTTTGTCTGAGAGAGTTGGGCTTTCCATAACACAAGTTTAGTGGAGAATGTTCTCACGTTGTCATAGCAGCACTGACCAGCTGCCCTGGCCTTGTTCAGTACTTTCAGCTCATGCGTGATGTCAACAAGAAAAGCTAAGTCCATGAGACATTTTGGATCACTTAGCACAGGAAAAGCCACTCCATCGTTCTCCACGAAGGCTTTTACTTCTGCTCTCAACTCAAAAAATCTCTTCAAGATGTTTCCCCTACTGAGCCAACGTACCTCTGTGAAGTAACGCACATCCTCATATTCTGACTCCATTTCCTCTAAAAAAGCACAGAACCTGGACCTGATGTGGTTGATACATTTCACAACAACAGACATCACATTGTCAAAGTTCAGGTATTTGATGCAGCCATGGCCTCCTCCACACCGTCCTCTTCCAGTTTTCTTTGAACAAGTGGCATCAGTCCATTTTTCCTCCCTGTCATTGATGGCGCTCCATCAGTTGTTATCCCAACAAACCTTTTCCATGGAAAACCAGCTTTCACACTGGCATCACACAGCTGGCCAAATATCTCCTGAACACTGGTCTGACCATGCATTTGAATTACTGTGAGGAACTCCTCCATAACTTCAAAAACACCTCGTACATATATAGTGATCTGAGCATCTATAGCCACTGACTATGCAACAAAACGTTTGGCTTTCTCACACAATTGGTCAGAAATATTACTTGACAGGTCAGAAATACACAGAGTTAGCAGAAAGGCTACACTGACCTCTTCTCTGGATAGACGATATTTACAGCTTTTAATATGCAATCATCTCACTGACCATGTAGCTACAGTAGCTTCAACTGCTGCATTATTCTCTTAAATAAACGTTGTTGCTTCAGTAGACATGTTTTAAGATGGGGAACCTCTCTCTTCTCCCTGGTGTTCTTCAGCATGTCTTGCACTGACGTTTGAGGTTGTATTCTTTGTGCACCCCAACTTTTCCTGTGCAAATAAGACACGTTGGGCTGCTCATGTGCTCAACAAAGAAATATTTTATCTCCCACTTTGCCTGAAATAGTCTGTGTTCATCACCAACCTCTTCACTGCAGATTTTGAACATAGAATAGAATAGAATCAACTTTATTGGCCAAGTTATGTAAGTTATACACACGAGGAATTTGACTTGGTGAACTGTTCTCTCTCTAATAATGTAAACATTAAATAATAACAATTAACTAGAAAAAATTATAAACATAAATATAAACAGTAGTTAGACTAATATGTGCAAAACTAAATAAAATAATATAACAAGAGAATAATAATAATAATAACAACAACAACAATGCAGTAGTGCAGTGATGAGTAGTGCAGGTGAACATTCAAATTAAATATTATGTACATGAACATTCTCAGTGACAGGTTGATCCAGGGTTGTTATGTTTAGTTCCAGATTATTTCTGACACTCTTTGACTGAATATGACATGTTGTTGGCTAATTGCTGTTTCTCTCCTAATAAAGTTTTTATTTCAAGCAATAAACCTAAAGTCACATGTTTAACCAACCAGACGCACAGTGAACGTCATTTCTGTTTTTTCTTCCTGCAACAACACAGCAGATAATGCACCACTCAGCAGAAATTATCTTTCTTTTTGTGCTCAATGTTCATGTATTTTGTGATGACATGAACATCGTGACATTTGTAGATGGTAGAAAGTACAGAGATACAGAGCGTAAAAAATGTGATCACCAGTGGGGCGTTTACTATCCGTCGGGACATTAGCCTATTATAGCTGATATAAACCATGGGACGTTATTTACTGGTTTATATTTTCTATGATAACCTCATGGAATCAGCTGTACGTTCCAGCCAACACAGATGTTTCATTGACTATAACCAAGGTGGGTAGGTCCCCTATGAGCCCCCAGCCTCAGAAGTGGAACGGCGGGTGTGAGCTGGCTGGGTGGGCGGCTCCATTGGAGGTGTGCTTCCCTTGGTGACATCATCAACGCACAATGCTGTAAAGTGCCATTCATATTGTAACAGACTATTTAACTGAGTTATGATCCACGTTGTGGTTTCTCATTACATTTGAAGCATCGTTACGTTCTCTGTCAATGTTTGTCTTTGTTTACATGTGTTCTGCGTGTTGATTGGCTGGGAGGCTGGGGAAGGGCGGGCGTAAGCGGAGGAGTACATTCTGTTCCCACGGGTGTTCAGTGAGAGAAATGACGGAGTATGATGGTTCTGTTTTGTCTTTATTGTTTATTTTGGCGTCGACTACGACCTACAGTTGTCAGGTCGTAACGACTTCCATTAAAAGTTGATACAGTAAACCTTTGATAACGGCTCGAGTCACGTCATTACAAGATTTTATAAAACACACGGACCGCACCAACATTACATTTTCACATTGTCCTGCGGGCCACAAATTATTGTCCCAAGGGCCGTGAGAACGAGACCTCTGGTCTAGAGTCAAACTGAGGCCTTTGATTCAGTAATAAACAATAATCTTCTTCTTAAGGAATAAATCTGGACAAATTAACACAAAATGTGTCACAAAAACAAAAAAGAGCCCAAATGTATGTACATACTGTAAACTGTTAATGTGTGTTTTTTCGTGTAGTTCTCTTTGCCATGAGGGAGGACAGTGAGAAAGTTCCCACACTGCTGACGGACTACATACTGAAAGGTAACCATGACAACCATCATTTCTCTTCTTTCCCACATATTTAAAGTATTTTCTAAACTAACATGTACCACACTGCTGTGTTTCTTCTTTTCCAGTGTTGTGTCCTACCTAAACCGAGTAGGAGATTCTGTCCCTTTGGCTCCTCCCACTGCATGACCCCGCCCCCTCCTGCACCATCCTTTACCAACCATGGACCCTCGTCATCATCATCGTACTCACTGCCTCTCGCTGAGCTCACCTGGTCTACAGATCACTGACTGGACTTCATTCACGGAGCATGACATGTTAGCATTAGCATTAGCATCAGCTCTCTGGAACAGGGTCTCACTTTATTCACTCGTTCCTTTGATACGTTACGACCTCAGTCAGAGCATCCCAGTCATACTGCCTCAGTAATTTATTAAAACCATTCATTGAATATAAAAGCCATGCACCTTGTTCTGCCAACTCAGTACTGTAGCTGTACACTAATAAATCAAACCAATCAAACTCTACGGGTGCAGTTCCAACATCTCCCACTAGGTGCTTTTATTTGATCTCTTGCAATTTCTATATCCTGTTTTATTCTCACTTCAAAATGAAAGGACATATTCAATGTCAACAATAATGGCAGAGGTTTGGTTTTAATTAACGTGTCGTCATAGCAGCAGGATTTTATTTGTTTTTCTAATTTTATCCACATGGAGGACGGTTCGCTGAGAATGAGAAGCTGGTCAATAAAGGCCTGCATATGTGCATATTTATGACTTCTGTCGGCCCATTTAGATGAATGTGACATTGATAAATGCAGATTCTAATAAACTCCTCCCTAACAGAGGCTGTGTTTCTCTTCATTATTAATATCTAGTAATATAAATGGTATCTTGGAATGGAATAAAAAAACATCATATGTAGGCGTGGCCAATGGGTGTTGGTCCAATGATGAACATGTTAATGTTCCTCCACTGCACCACCTGCTGTTAGAAGTGAGGAGCTTCAGGCCTCTGACACCTTCACAATAAAAGCACAGAGCAGGTCAGTGAAGCATCCATGCAATAAGGCATGAAAAAAATAATAATACAAAAAAACTCACATTTTGGAGGTAAAAAATAAAAATGTAAACATTTCTGTCGATGATTTCTACCTCTGCAAACGTCATAAAGTGGGTCATAAAGTCAGCCACTGTGAGATGACTGACAGGCCCCGCCCACCAGCTCATGTGTGCTGCGCATGCCTCTGCTACACAGGATAACAACAGTCACAGCGGCACGGTTAGCTTAGCATGTCTGCAGTTCAGCACTTTTACACAAAATGTTGTACTTCCTGTAACGCTGATGCAAACAAAACGCTACGTCATTCACTATAAGTTCATTCTGTTATTGACTTATGAAAATGTTACACATGAATGTTTGACTTTTAGGAGCTTTTATCTTGTAAACTGTTGCAGATTATTTTTAGATTAATATTTTTATATTTAAATATCCACAAAACTATTGCATTTGGACATTTTTTTTAATATTTTTGCTCTAAAAGGAAACAAAACTCAAGACACTTTATTGATGATTTATGGTGTTTATTTAGTTTGTCCTGTAGAATATTATTATTATTATATCATCTACCCCAAACCCTGTGATTTTATTTATTTGTTAAACTAAATACTGCTGACTGTGCACTTTATTTTAGTCAAAGAGCTGTAAACAGGTCTGCAGTGGAACCTGATGGACACGTTTAAAGATTAAATCGGGGCTTTCGCCTTTAATTGACCATGTAATGTAATTATTACATGGAATTTGTCCTCTGTATTTAACCTATCCCTGAGGAGCAGTTCAGGGTTAAGGGACTTGATCAACATCCCACAGTGATGACCCAGGTGAGGCTTGAACCGGCAACCCTCCAATTCCAAGCCCAGGGTCCTTAACCACTAGGACACCACTCTATATTTATTTAGTTTTTAAAATGTGAAAAATGAAAGAAATCAAAGTGATATAATTTAGTATTTTGGACAGCGATGTTTTAAACTTTTAATTTATATTTGAAATAACTACCATATGTGCAGTTAAAACAACACGTTTGCATTGTTTCACAAGTATTATTCAATGTTTTACAATAACGCATCAAAACAAAGGTAAAGATCTGGTAAAGCAAAAAAACGGCCGACAAAATTTCCATCTCGTCAAAACGGAGGTAAGGCTATTGTGAGGCATGCAAAAAATTTTCAAACACTTTCAAATCAAGGGAAGCATAAAAACAGGCGAAAAAATTTCAAACTTGTCAAAACGGAGATAAGGCTATAGTAAGGCAAAAAAATGGGCGGAAATATTTTTTACTCTAAACAAAGGTAAGGCATAAAAATGTGCGAAAACATTTCAAACACATCAAAATGAAAATAAGGCTTTAGTAAGGCATTAAAAACTAGCGAAAAAATTTCAAACAATTTAAAATGAAGGTCAGGCAATAGTAAGGCATTAAAAAGGGCAAAATCATTTTAAATGACTCAAAATGAAGGTAAGGCTATAGTAAGGCGAAAAAATGGGCAAAAAAAAGTCAAACGCATTAAAATGATAGTAAGGCTATAGTAAGGCATACAAACGGGCGATAACATTTCAAACACATCAAAACAAAGGTATGATTATAGTGAGGCATAAAAAAGAGCAAAAACATTTCAAATGCATCAAAATGAATGTAAGGCTATCGTAAGGCATGACATCGGGCGAAAAATTGTCAAACTCGTCAAAATTAAGGTAAGGCTATGGTAAGGTGAGAAAAAAATGGGCAAACATTTCAAACGCTGCAAAACAAAGGTAAAGCTATAGTAAGGCATAAAAACGGGCGATAAAATTTCCAATTCATCAAAACGGAGATAAGGCTATATTAAGGCATAAAAATGGGCAAAAAAAGGTCAAACGCCTCAAAATGATGGTAAATCTAAAGTAACGCAAAAAAAAGGGTGAGAAAAATTTCAAACACTTTGAAATGAAGGTAAGGCTATAGTAAAGCATTAAAACGGGCGGAAACATTTTTCACTCCTCAAAACAAAAGTAAGGCATAAAAATGTGGGAAAACATTTCAAACACATCAAAATGAAAATAAGGCTATAGTAAGGCATAAAAACGGGCGATAAAATTTCCATTTCGTCAAAACGGAGATAAGGCTCTAGTAAGGCATGAAAACGGGTGAAAAAATTTCAAACTTGTCAAAACGGAGATAAGGCTATAGTAAGGCAAAAAAACGGGCGGAAACATTTTTCACTCCTCAAAACAAAAGTAAGGCATAAAAATGTGGGAAAACATTTCAAACACATCAAAATGAAAATAAGGCTATAGTAAGGCATTAAAAAGGGCGAAATCATTTTAAATGACTCAAAATGAAGGTAAGGCTATAGTAAGGCATTAAAACGGGCGATAAAATTTCAAACACTTTCAAATCAAGGTAAGGTTATAGTAAAGCATAAAAACGGGCGATAAAATTTCCAATTCATCAAAACGGAGATAAGACTATATTAAGGCATAAAAATGGGCAAAAAAAGGTCAAACGCCTCAAAATGATGGTAAATCTAAAGTAACGCAAAAAAAAGGGTGAGAAAAATTTCAAACACTTTGAAATGAAGGTAAGGCTATAGTAAGGCATAAAAACGGGCGATAAAATTTCCATTTCGTCAAAACGGAAATAAGGCTATAGTAAGGCATGAAAAGTGGAGAAAAAATTTCAAACACTTTACAATGAAGGTCAGGCAATAGTAAGGCATTAAAAAGGGCAAAATCATTTTAAATGACTCAAAATGAAAGTAAGGCTATAGTAAGGCGAAAAAATGGGCGAAAAATTGTCAAACTCCCCAAAATAGAGGTAAGGCTATAGTGAGGCATAAAAACGGGCGATAAAACGCCTCAAAACAAAGGTATGGCATAAAAACGGGTGAAAAAATTTCAAACTCGTCAAAAAAAAGGTATGATTATAGTGAGGCATAAAAAAGAGCGAAAACATTTCAAATGCATCAAAATGAATGTAAGGCTATAATAAGGCATTAAAACGGGCGAAAAATTGTCAAACTCGTCCAAATTAAGGTAAGGCTATAGTAAGGTGAGAAAAAATATGCAAACATTTCAAATGCTGCAAAACAAAGGAAAGCTATGGTAAGGCAAAAAAACGGGCAATAAAACGCCTCAAAATGAAGGTAAGGCTATAGTAAGGCATAAAAATGATGGTAAGGCTATAAGGCATAAAAACGGGCAAAAACTATTTTTAACGCCTCAAATTGAAGGTAAGACTACAATAAGGCATTAAAATGGGTGAGAAAAATTCAAACTCGTCAAAATGAGGGTAAGGCTAAAGTAAGGCATAAAAATGATGGTAAGGCTATAGTAAGGCATAAAAACGGGCAAAAACTATTTTTAACGCCTCAAATTGAAGGTAAGACTACAATAAGGCATTAAAACGGGTGAGAAAAATTCAAACTCGTCAAAATGAGGGTAAGGCTATAGTAAGGCATAAAAACGGGCGAAAAATTGTTAAACTCGTCAAAATTAAGGTAAGGTGAGAAAAAATGGGCGAACATTTCAAACGCTGCAAAACAAAGGTAAAGCAATAGTAAGGCATAAAAACGGGCGAAAAAATTTCCATTTCATCGAAACGGAGGTAAAGCTATAGTAAGGCATAAAAACAAACGAAAAAAATATAACTCATAAAAACAAAGGTAAAGCTATAATAAGGCTTAAAAACGGGCGATAAAATTTCAAACACCTCAAAACAAAGGTAAGGCTAAAGTAAGGCATAAAAAAATGCAAAAACCTTTCAAACACATCAAAACGATGGTAAGGCTATAGTAAAGTATAAAAATGAGCGGAAATATTTTAAATGATTCAAAATGATAGTAAGGCAAAAAAAATGGGTGCGAAAATTTCAAACGCCTCAAAATGAGGTTAAGGCTATAGTAAGGCATAAAAACGGGCGAAAGAATTTCCATTTCATCGAAACGAAGGTAAACCAATAGTAAGGCATAAAAACAGACGGAAAAAATAAAACTCATTAAAAAAAAAGGTAAGGCTATAGTAAGGCATAAAAACTGGCGAAAAAATTTCCAACACTTTAAATTGAAGGTAAAGCTATAGTAAGGTAATAAAACGGGCAAAAACTTTTCAAAACACATCAAAAAAAGGTGTGATTATAGTAAGGCATAAAAAACAGCGAAAACATTTCAAATGCATCAAAACGAATGTAAGGCTATAGTAAGGCAAAAAAAATCGGGCGAAAAAATTTCAAACGCATCAAAATGAAGTTGAGGCTATATTAAGGCATAAAAACTGGCGAAAACTATTTTTAACGTCTCAAATTGAAGGTAAGACTTCAATAAAGCATTAAAACGGGTGAAAAAAATTCAAACTCGTCAAAATGAGGGAAAGGCTATAGTAAGGCATAAAAATGGGCGAAAAATTGTCAAACTTGTCAAAATTAAGGTAAGGCTATAGTAACGTGAGAAAAAATGGGCGAAAATTTCAAACTCCCCAAAATAGAGGTAAGGTTATAGTAAGGCATAAAAACGGGCGATAAAACGCCTCAAAACAAAGGTAAGGCTAAAGTAAGGCATAAAAACCTGCGAAAACATTTCAAACACATCAAAACGATGGTAAGGCTATAGTAAAGTATAAAAATGAGCGGAAATATTTTAAATGATTCAAAATGATAGTAAGGCAAAAAAAGGGGCAAAAAAGTGTCTAATGCCTCAAAACGGAGATAAGGCTATAGTAAGGCAAAAAATTGGGCGGAAATATTTTTTACTCTAAACAAAGGTAAGGCATAAAAATGTGCGAAAACATTTCAAACACATTAAATTAAAATAAGGCTATAGTAAGGCATTAAAAAGGGCGAAATCATTTTAAATGACTCAAAATGAAGGTAAGGCTATAGTAAGGCATAAAAATGGGCAAAAAATTTTCCAACACTTTAAAATGAAGGTAAGGCTATAGTAAGGCATTAAAACGGGCACAAACTTATCAAAACAAAGGTAAGATTATAGTAAGGCATAAAAAAGAGCGAAAACATTTCAAATGCATCAAAATGAATGTAAGGCTATAATAAGGTGAGAAAAAATGGGCAAACATTTAAAATGCTGCAAAACAAAGGTAAGGCTAAAGTAAGGCATAAAAACCTGCGAAAACATTTCAAACACATCAAAACGATGGTAAGGCTATAGTAAAGTATAAAAATGAGCAGAAATATTTTAAATGATTCAAAATGATAGTAAGGCAAAAAAATGGGTGAAAAAATTTCAAACGCCTTAAAATGAGGTTAAGGCTATAGTGAGGCATAAAAACGGGCGAAAGAATTTCCATTTCATCGAAATGGAAGTAAAGCTATAGTAAGGCATAAAAACAGAAGGAAAAAATAAAACTCGTAAAAAAAAAAGGTAAAGCTATAGTAAGGCAATAAAACGGGCAAAAACTTTTCAAACACATCAAAACAAAGGTATGATTATAGTGAGGCATAAAAAAGAGCGAAAACATTTCAAATGCATCAAAATGAATGTAAGGCTATAATAAGGCATTAAAACGGGCGAAAAATTGTCAAACTCGTCCAAATTAAGGTAAGGCTATAGTAAGGTGAGAAAAAATATGCAAACATTTCAAATGCTGCAAAACAAAGGTAAAGCTATGGTAAGGCAAAAAAACGGGCAATAAAACGCCTCAAAATGAAGGTAAGGCTATAGTAAGGCATAAAAATGATGGTAAGGCTATAAGGCATAAAAACGGGCAAAAACTATTTTTAACGCCTCAAATTGAAGGTAAGACTACAATAAGGCATTAAAATGGGTGAGAAAAATTCAAACTCGTCAAAATGAGGGTAAGGCTAAAGTAAGGCATAAAAATGATGGTAAGGCTATAGTAAGGCATAAAAACGGGCAAAAACTATTTTTAACGCCTCAAATTGAAGGTAAGACTACAATAAGGCATTAAAATGGGTGAGAAAAATTCAAACTCGTCAAAATGAGGGTAAGGCTAAAGTAAGGCATAAAAATGATGGTAAGGCTATAGTAAGGCATAAAAACGGGCAAAAACTATTTTTAACGCCTCAAATTGAAGGTAAGACTACAATAAGGCATTAAAACGGGTGAGAAAAATTCAAACTCGTCAAAATGAGGGTAAGGCTATAGTAAGGCATAAAAACGGGCGAAAAATTGTTAAACTCGTCAAAATTAAGGTAAGGTGAGAAAAAATGGGCGAACATTTCAAACGCTGCAAAACAAAGGTAAAGCAATAGTAAGGCATAAAAACGGGCGAAAAAATTTCCATTTCATCGAAACGGAGGTAAAGCTATAGTAAGGCATAAAAACAAACGAAAAAAATATAACTCATAAAAACAAAGGTAAAGCTATAATAAGGCTTAAAAACGGGCGATAAAATTTCAAACACCTCAAAACAAAGGTAAGGCTAAAGTAAGGCATAAAAAAATGCAAAAACCTTTCAAACACATCAAAACGATGGTAAGGCTATAGTAAAGTATAAAAATGAGCGGAAATATTTTAAATGATTCAAAATGATAGTAAGGCAAAAAAAATGGGTGCGAAAATTTCAAACGCCTCAAAATGAGGTTAAGGCTATAGTAAGGCATAAAAACGGGCGAAAGAATTTCCATTTCATCGAAACGAAGGTAAACCAATAGTAAGGCATAAAAACAGACGGAAAAAATAAAACTCATTAAAAAAAAAGGTAAGGCTATAGTAAGGCATAAAAACTGGCGAAAAAATTTCCAACACTTTAAATTGAAGGTAAAGCTATAGTAAGGTAATAAAACGGGCAAAAACTTTTCAAAACACATCAAAAAAAGGTGTGATTATAGTAAGGCATAAAAAACAGCGAAAACATTTCAAATGCATCAAAACGAATGTAAGGCTATAGTAAGGCAAAAAAAATCGGGCGAAAAAATTTCAAACGCATCAAAATGAAGTTGAGGCTATATTAAGGCATAAAAACTGGCGAAAACTATTTTTAACGTCTCAAATTGAAGGTAAGACTTCAATAAAGCATTAAAATGGGTGAAAAAAATTCAAACTCGTCAAAATGAGGGAAAGGCTATAGTAAGGCATAAAAATGGGCGAAAAATTGTCAAACTTGTCAAAATTAAGGTAAGGCTATAGTAACGTGAGAAAAAATGGGCGAAAATTTCAAACTCCCCAAAATAGAGGTAAGGTTATAGTAAGGCATAAAAACGGGCGATAAAACGCCTCAAAACAAAGGTAAGGCTAAAGTAAGGCATAAAAACCTGCGAAAACATTTCAAACACATAAAAACGATGGTAAGGCTATAGTAAAGTATAAAAATGAGCGGAAATATTTTAAATGATTCAAAATGATAGTAAGGCAAAAAAAGGGGCAAAAAAGTGTCTAATGCCTCAAAACGGAGATAAGGCTATAGTAAGGCAAAAAATTGGGCGGAAATATTTTTTACTCTAAACAAAGGTAAGGCATAAAAATGTGCGAAAACATTTCAAACACATTAAATTAAAATAAGGCTATAGTAAGGCATTAAAAAGGGCGAAATCATTTTAAATGACTCAAAATGAAGGTAAGGCTATAGTAAGGCATAAAAATGGGCAAAAAATTTTCCAACACTTTAAAATGAAGGTAAGGCTATAGTAAGGCATTAAAACGGGCACAAACTTATCAAAACAAAGGTAAGATTATAGTAAGGCATAAAAAAGAGCGAAAACATTTCAAATGCATCAAAATGAATGTAAGGCTATAATAAGGTGAGAAAAAATGGGCAAACATTTAAAATGCTGCAAAACAAAGGTAAGGCTAAAGTAAGGCATAAAAACCTGCGAAAACATTTCAAACACATCAAAACGATGGTAAGGCTATAGTAAAGTATAAAAATGAGCAGAAATATTTTAAATGATTCAAAATGATAGTAAGGCAAAAAAATGGGTGAAAAAATTTCAAACGCCTTAAAATGAGGTTAAGGCTATAGTGAGGCATAAAAACGGGCGAAAGAATTTCCATTTCATCGAAATGGAAGTAAAGCTATAGTAAGGCATAAAAACAGAAGGAAAAAATAAAACTCGTAAAAAAAAAAGGTAAAGCTATAGTAAGGCAATAAAACGGGCAAAAACTTTTCAAACACATCAAAACAAAGGTATGATTATAGTGAGGCATAAAAAAGAGCGAAAACATTTCAAATGCATCAAAATGAATGTAAGGCTATAATAAGGCATTAAAACGGGCGAAAAATTGTCAAACTCGTCCAAATTAAGGTAAGGCTATAGTAAGGTGAGAAAAAATATGCAAACATTTCAAATGCTGCAAAACAAAGGAAAGCTATGGTAAGGCAAAAAAACGGGCAATAAAACGCCTCAAAATGAAGGTAAGGCTATAGTAAGGCATAAAAATGATGGTAAGGCTATAAGGCATAAAAACGGGCAAAAACTATTTTTAACGCCTCAAATTGAAGGTAAGACTACAATAAGGCATTAAAATGGGTGAGAAAAATTCAAACTCGTCAAAATGAGGGTAAGGCTAAAGTAAGGCATAAAAATGATGGTAAGGCTATAGTAAGGCATAAAAACGGGCAAAAACTATTTTTAACGCCTCAAATTGAAGGTAAGACTACAATAAGGCATTAAAACGGGTGAGAAAAATTCAAACTCGTCAAAATGAGGGTAAGGCTATAGTAAGGCATAAAAACGGGCGAAAAATTGTTAAACTCGTCAAAATTAAGGTAAGGTGAGAAAAAATGGGCGAACATTTCAAACGCTGCAAAACAAAGGTAAAGCAATAGTAAGGCATAAAAACGGGCGAAAAAATTTCCATTTCATCGAAACGGAGGTAAAGCTATAGTAAGGCATAAAAACAAACGAAAAAAATAAAACTCATAAAAACAAAGGTAAAGCTATAATAAGGCTTAAAAACGGGCGATAAAATTTCAAACACCTCAAAACAAAGGTAAGGCTAAAGTAAGGCATAAAAAAATGCAAAAACCTTTCAAACACATCAAAACGATGGTAAGGCTATAGTAAAGTATAAAAATGAGCGGAAATATTTTAAATGATTCAAAATGATAGTAAGGCAAAAAAAATGGGTGCGAAAATTTCAAACGCCTCAAAATGAGGTTAAGGCAGTGAGGCATAAAAACGGGCGAAAGAATTTCCATTTCATCGAAACGAAGGTAAACCAATAGTAAGGCATAAAAACAGACGGAAAAAATAAAACTCATTAAAAAAAAAGGTAAGGCTATAGTAAGGCATAAAAACTGGCGAAAAAATTTCCAACACTTTAAATTGAAGGTAAAGCTATAGTAAGGTAATAAAACGGGCAAAAACTTTTCAAAACACATCAAAAAAAGGTGTGATTATAGTAAGGCATAAAAAACAGCGAAAACATTTCAAATGCATCAAAACGAATGTAAGGCTATAGTAAGGCAAAAAAAATCGGGCGAAAAAATTTCAAACGCATCAAAATGAAGTTGAGGCTATATTAAGGCATAAAAACTGGCGAAAACTATTTTTAACGTCTCAAATTGAAGGTAAGACTTCAATAAAGCATTAAAATGGGTGAAAAAAATTCAAACTCGTCAAAATGAGGGAAAGGCTATAGTAAGGCATAAAAATGGGCGAAAAATTGTCAAACTTGTCAAAATTAAGGTAAGGCTATAGTAACGTGAGAAAAAATGGGCGAAAATTTCAAACTCCCCAAAATAGAGGTAAGGTTATAGTAAGGCATAAAAACGGGCGATAAAACGCCTCAAAACAAAGGTAAGGCTAAAGTAAGGCATAAAAACCTGCGAAAACATTTCAAACACATCAAAACGATGGTAAGGCTATAGTAAAGTATAAAAATGAGCGGAAATATTTTAAATGATTCAAAATGATAGTAAGGCAAAAAAAGGGGCAAAAAAGTGTCTAATGCCTCAAAACGGAGATAAGGCTATAGTAAGGCAAAAAATTGGGCGGAAATATTTTTTACTCTAAACAAAGGTAAGGCATAAAAATGTGCGAAAACATTTCAAACACATTAAATTAAAATAAGGCTATAGTAAGGCATTAAAAAGGGCGAAATCATTTTAAATGACTCAAAATGAAGGTAAGGCTATAGTAAGGCATAAAAATGGGCAAAAAATTTTCCAACACTTTAAAATGAAGGTAAGGCTATAGTAAGGCATTAAAACGGGCACAAACTTATCAAAACAAAGGTAAGATTATAGTAAGGCATAAAAAAGAGCGAAAACATTTCAAATGCATCAAAATGAATGTAAGGCTATAATAAGGTGAGAAAAAATGGGCAAACATTTAAAATGCTGCAAAACAAAGGTAAGGCTAAAGTAAGGCATAAAAACCTGCGAAAACATTTCAAACACATCAAAACGATGGTAAGGCTATAGTAAAGTATAAAAATGAGCAGAAATATTTTAAATGATTCAAAATGATAGTAAGGCAAAAAAATGGGTGAAAAAATTTCAAACGCCTTAAAATGAGGTTAAGGCTATAGTGAGGCATAAAAACGGGCGAAAGAATTTCCATTTCATCGAAATGGAAGTAAAGCTATAGTAAGGCATAAAAACAGAAGGAAAAAATAAAACTCGTAAAAAAAAAAGGTAAAGCTATAGTAAGGCAATAAAACGGGCAAAAACTTTTCAAACACATCAAAACAAAGGTATGATTATAGTGAGGCATAAAAAAGAGCGAAAACATTTCAAATGCATCAAAATGAATGTAAGGCTATCGTAAGGCATGAAATCGGGCAAAAAATTGTCAAACTCGTCAAAATTAAGGTAAGGCTATAGTAAGGTGAGAAAAAATGGGCAAACATTTCAAACGCTGCAAAACAAAGGTAAGGCTATAGTAAGGCATAAAAACGGGCGATAAAATTTCCATTTCGTCAAAACGGAGATAAGGCTCTAGTAAGGCATGAAAACGGGTGAAAAAATTTCAAACTTGTCAAAATGGAGAGAAGGCTATAGTAAGGCAAAAAAACAGGCGGAAACATTTTTCACTCCTCAAAACAAAAGTAAGGCATAAAAATGTGGGAAAACATTTCAAACACATCAAAATGAAAATAAGGCTATAGTAAGGCATTAAAAAGGGCGAAATCATTTTAAATGACTCAAAATGAAGGTAAGGCTATAGTAAGGCATAAAAATGGGCAAAAAAAAGTCATACGCTTTAAAATGATAGTAAGGCTATAGTAAGGCATAAAAACGGGTGATAAAATTTCCAATTCATCAAAACGGAGATAAGGCTATATTAAGGCATAAAAATGGGCAAAAAAAGGTCAAACGCCTCAAAATGATGGTAAATCTAAAGTAACGCAAAAAAAAGGGTGAGAAAAATTTCAAACACTTTGAAATGAAGGTAAGGCTATAGTAAAGCAAAAAAAACGGGCGAAAACATTTTTAACGCCTCAAAACAAAGGTAAGGCATAAAAATGGGCGAAAACTTTTCAAACACATCAAAATGAAGGTATGGCTATAGTAAGGCATAAAAACGGGTGAAAAAATTTCAAACTCGTCAAAACAAAGGTAAGGCTATAGTAAGGCATAAAAACGGGCGAAAACTGTTTTTAACGTCTCAAATTGAAGGTAAGACTAAAGTAAGGCATAAAAACGGGCGAACATTTTAAATGCTTCAAAACAAAGGTAAAGCTATAATAAGGCTTAAAAACGGGCGATAAAATTTCAAACACCTCAAAACAAAGGTAAGGCTAAAGTAAGGCATAAAAACCTGCAAAAACATTTCAAACACATCAAAACGATGGTAAGGCTATAGTAAAGTATAAAAATGAGCGGAAATATTTTAAATGATTCAAAATGATAGTAAGGCAAAAAAAGGGGCAAAAAAGTGTCAAATGCCTCAAAACGGAGATAAGGCTATAGTAAGGCAAAAAATTGGGCGGAAATATTTTTTATTCCTCTAAACAAAGGTAAGGCATAAAAATGTGCGAAAACATTTCAAACACATCAAAATGAAAATAAGGCTTTAGTAAGACATTAAAAACTAGCAAAAAAATTTCAAACAATTTACAATGAAGGTCAGGCAATAGTAAGGCATTAAAAAGGGCAAAATCATTTTAAATGACTCAAAATGAAGGTAAGGCTATAGTAAGGCGAAAAAATGGGCAAAAAAAAAGTCAAACGCATTAAAATGATAGTAAGGCTATAGTAAGGCATACAAACGGGCGATAAAATTTCAAACACTGAAATGAAGGTAAGGCTATAGTAAGGCATTAAAAAGGTGAAAAACTTTTCAAACACATCAAAACAAAGGTAAGGCATAAAAATGGGCAAAAACATTTCAAATGTATCAAAACAAATGTAAGGCTATAGTAAGGCATAAAAACTGGCGAAAAAATTTCCAACACTTTAAAATGAAGGTAAAGCTATAGTAAGGCAATAAAACGAGCAAAAACTTTTCAAACACATCAAAACAAAGGTATGATTATAGTGAGGCATAAAAAAGAGCAAAAACATTTCAAATGCATCAAAATGAATGTAAGGCTATAGTAAGGCATGAAATCGGGCGATAAAATTTCCATTTCGTCAAAACGGAGATAAGGCTATAGTAAGGCAAAAAAACGGGCGGAAACATTTTTCACTCCTCAAAACAAAGGTAAGGCATAAAAATGTGCGAAAACATTTCAAACACATCAAAATGAAAATAAGGCTATAGTAAGGCATTAAAAAGGGCGAAATCATTTTAAATGACTCAAAATGAAGGTAAGGCTATAGAAAGGCATAAAAATGGGCAAAAAAAAGTCATACGCTTTAAAATGATAGTAAGGCTATAGTAAACGGGTGATAAAATTTCAAACACTTTCAAATCAAGGTATGAGGTTATAGTAAAGCATAAAAACGGGTGATAAAATTTCCAATTCATCAAAACGGAGATAAGACTATATTAAGGCATAAAAATGGGCAAAAAAAGGTCAAACGCCTCAAAATGATGGTAAATCTAAAGTAACGCAAAAAAAAGGGTGAGAAAAATTTCAAACACTTTGAAATGAAGGTAAGGCTATAGTAAAGCATAAAAACGGGCGAAAACATTTTTAACGCCTCAAAACAAAGGTAAGGCATAAAAACGGGCGAAAACTATTTTTAACGTCTCAAATTGAAGGTAAGACTACAATAAGGCATTAAAACGGGTGAAAAAAATTCAAACTCGTCAAAATGAGGGTAAGGCTATAGTAAGGCATAAAAACGGGCGATAAAATTTCGAACACCTCAAAACAAAGGTAAGGCTAAAGTAAGGCATAAAAACCTGCAAAAACATTTCAAACACATCAAAACGATGGTAAGGCTATTGTAAAGTATAAAAATGAGCGGAAATATTTTAAATGATTCAAAATGATAGTAAGGCAAAAAAATGGGTGCGAAAATTTCAAACGCCTCAAAATGAGGTTAAGGCAGTGAGGCATAAAAACGGGCGAAAGAATTTCCATTTCATCGAAACGGAGGTAAAGCTATAGTAAGGCATAAAAACAGAAGGAAAAAATAAAACTCATAAAAACAAAGGTCAGGCTTTAGTAAGGCAACAAAAGGGGCAAAAACTTTTCAAACACATCAAAACAAAGGTAAGGATATAGTATGGCATAAAAACGCACGAAAACATTTCAAACGCATCAAAAAGATGATAGTAAGGTATAAAAACGGCCGAAAACATTTTTAACGCCTCAGAATGAAGGTAAGGCTCTCGTAAGGCATAAAAACAGGCAAAAAAGTGTGAAATGCCTTAAAATGATGGTAAGGCTATAGTGAGGCATAAAAACGGGCGAAAAAATTTCCATCTTGTCAAAACGGACGTAAGGCTATATTAAGGCAAAAAAATACCTCAAATTGATGGTAAATCTATAGTAATGCATAAAAAGCACTTTGAAATGATGGTAAGGCTATAGTAAGACATAAAAACGGGCGACAAAATTTCATGCGCTTCGAAACGAAGGTAAGGCTTTAGTAAGGCATAAAAATGGGCAAAAAAGTGTCAAATGCCTAAAAATGATGGTAAGGCTATAGTGAGGCATAGAAACGGGTGAAAAAATTTCAAACTCGTCAAAACGGAGGAAAGGCTATCGTAGGGCATAAAAACTATTCAAATGTCTCAAAATGATTGTAATGCTATAGTATAGCATAAAAACGTCCGATAAAATTTCCATTTCGTCAAGAGGGAGGTAAGGCATAAAAATGGCCGAAAACATTTCAAACGCCTCAAAATGAAGGTAAGGCTATAGTAATGCATAAAAACAGGTGATACAATTAAAACTCGTCAAAACAAAGGTAAGGCTATAGTAAGGCATGAAAACGGGCAAAAACTTTTCAAAAACATTTTACCTCCCTTTTTGAGAGACTTTTTATTTTTTTGCATTATATTTCCAGTAATTTTTTAGGTTTTAATGATGGTCTTAACTCAATTTGTGTTTTTAAAATTTTTGAGAATTATGCTTTACTATATACAGTATAGCCTTACTTTTGATTTTGAGGTGTCTTTTAACCATTTTTATGCCTTTTTAAGACTCAGAATCAGAAGTATTTTATTTATTCCAGGGAGAAATTGCTTACATTACATCCGCTCAAGAAATATTACAAATGAAAAGAATAAACACGAAAGACAGAAAGTAAGAAAGACGTACACAATTACGTAAAAGACTGTTAATTAAAGCTGCAAATATGTAACTTTTTTTGGCATCATTTGGTCTAAAGTCCATAATTATCTTTGAGCATATTGTAATCAAAGTGAATCTTATCTCCCTATAAAACAACATTTGTAAATCCAGGAGCGTTACTGTCACTTTATCCAAAAAGGCAGAATGAAGACATCAGGGAACAAAACGCAGCAGGACATGAGGAGGGAAGACTATGACATTAACAATGACCAGTCGTCACTAAATAGTGAGGGAAACTTGATTGGGAATTGGCCACACCTTGGTGGAAACATGAGGGAGCTAATCAGTCACCAACTAAGCACACAGACATCACTGGGGGTGGAGCCACAAACAGGAACACCTGAAACACAGACAAGAGTTAAAGTAGAACAAAAGTGCTAAACACAAACAGAACCTCAGAGATCTTTCTACAAACACGTTGAGGTACCACCACTGTCAGAGCGTCCAGGTTCACCCCCGCAGCATCAATGGCCTTTACTCATTGGCTCCAGTTGAAACTTTGATTTTTTAATCTGTGGAGCTTGAGAGTGACAGAGAAAGAAAAGGTTATAATATTGATGGTTTCTGTTGGATGATGACACGTAATGAGTTCATGCATCAAGCTGTGGATTAACATTCTAATTGTTCTTCTTCTGTAGACGATGGGCGTTTTGGGTCTGACACCAGACTAATGAATGAGACCTGTGATTTATTACTTCAGGAGAGAGAAAAGAAAGCCTGGATTGAAGATAAAGAGATGTAAAGGATAACAGAGGTGTGGGTCACACTGTGGAAGGTTCTCTCAGAACATCACATGGTTTCACCGTCTGTTCACCTGGAATTATCAGCAGCCCAAAAATACTTAAGTGTGTGTGTGTGTGTGTGCGTGTGTGTGTACGCGTGCGTGTGTGTACGCGTGCGTGTGTGTGTGTGTACGCGTGCGTGTGTGTGTGTGTGCGCGTGGGTGCGTGCGTGCGTGTGTGTGTGTGTGTGCATCTGCGGATCATCAATGGACAGAGGGACTGTTTTTTCTGATTTGGAATCACTGTGTGTAGATATTGATGTGGAGGAGAAAAAGAATGTTTACATATATTTACTATCTTGTACAAATGTTTACAAATCTTTTCTGATGTTTACTAACGTTTATTAATATTTAATTATGTTTACAGAGGTTTACATATGTTTACATATGTTTACATATGTTTACACATGTTTACATATGTTTACTAATTTTAACATATGTTTACAACGGTTTACATATGTTTAATGATGTTTATTGAGGTTTGCTAATGTTTACATATGTTTACAGATATTTACTAATGTTTAATGCAGTTTAATATTTTCAACAAATGTTTAATAATCTTTACTAATGTTTACAGATGTCTACTAATGTTTAATGGTGTTTAATTTTATACAGATGTTTAATAATATTTACTAATGTTTACAGATATTTATTAATGTTTACATATACTTACTCATGTTTACAGATGTTATTAATGTTTCAGATGTTTACATGTGTTTACATATGTTTACATATGTTTGGAAATGTTTACTAATGTTTACATATGTTTACATATACTGTACTTACTCATGTTTACAGATTGTATTAATGTTTCAGATGTTTACATGTGTTTACAGATGTTTACAGATGTTTACTACATTTTAATGTTTACATATGTTTGGAAATGTTTACTAGTGTTTACATATGTTTACATATACTGTTCTTACTCATGTTTACATATTGTATTAATGTTTCAGATGTTTACATGTGTTTACTGATGTTTACAGATGTTGAAATATGTTTACATATGTTTACATGTGTTTACTAATATTTACGGATGTTGGATTATGTTTGCTAATGTTTACATATTTATAATGTTGTTTACTTATGTTTTCAAATGTTTAGTGATATTTACTAATGTTTACATATGTTTACATATGTTTACTAATGTTTACATATGTTTACATATGTTTACATATGTTTGCATATGTTTACATATGTTTACTAATGTTTGCATATGTTTACATATGTTTACTAATGTTTGCATATGTTTACATATGTTTACTAATGTTTACAGATCATACTAATGTTAATGATGTTTACTTATGTTTACAGATGTTTACATATTTGTAATGTTGTTTACCAATGTTTACATATGTTTAGTAATGTTTACATATACTTAATGATGTTTACAGATGTTTACATGTGTTTAATTATGTTTACAGGTCTTTAATGATATTTATTCATGTGTACAGGTGTTTATTAGTGATTACATGTGTTTACATTTGTTTAACGATGTTTGCAGATGTTTAATTATGTTAACTAATGTGTACATATGTTTAAGGATGTTTACATATGTTTAATGATGTTTACATATTTACATACTTTTTACATTTTTTTTTACAGATATTTACTAATGTTTACTAATGTTTACATGTGTTTAATTGTGTTTACAGGTGTTTACAGATTCTTAATGATGTTTACTTATGTGTACAAATGTTTACTAATGTTTACTAATGTTTACTGGGACTTCAGTGATGGAGATTGCATCAAAGAATCAGGGTGAAATCCCATAATTTGACAACAAAGGATGAATTAATTGTGTTTATTTCACATTCTGTTTGCTAACTTGTCTGATCTTGTTCTGTTTTATTATTTTTTGATCTTTAAAGATGAAATTCTTCAGTTCATTTCATTGTCCTTTTTGCTGCTTGTGTGTTTTTTTTGTTCTGTATGAACGACCAATGTGAACAGAGTCAGAGTTTATTTCACTCAGAGCTAACGATGTTTGTAGCACAATAGAAAAACAGCCAATGGAAACCTCTGGAAAGCACATCTGGGCTCTTACAGCCTTCAGTGATGATGCAAGCGTCTGATTTATTTATTCATGTGTCTGTGAGAGCAGAGGCTGCTGTTCTATTGGATCTAATTTACCACGAGGAGAAGATGAACATGTCAACAAGCTCTGGGATCACAGAGAATGAACAGCATCCATTTAACGTGCACGTGTGCACAGCTCGTCTTCATTGTTTCCTCCTCCTGCTCCTCCTTCTAACTTTCACATTTTTGATTTACAAAAATAAAAACAGCAATAGAAGAAAATCATAGGACAAATATGATACATGACATATATTAAAAAAAGAAACATGACTAACACAGATAAACCAGATAAATCACAATCACAAAACATAAGAAATGCAAAACTTAACAATGCAGCAATAAAATCAAGACACGTCCATGAAACATCACAAAACGAATAAGTATCATAAAATATAAATCTGCAATATTGTAATAAATACACCACTTTTTAATATTTTTTCTAAAAGAAAAGAAGTGTTAATAACATTCATCCAATAAGCTCCAAAGTAAATGAATAAATAAATACATAATAGAAAATAGGATCCATGAATTATTAATTTCAGTTCACTTTATTCTTTTGCTGTTAAATGATAAACTTTAGATCAGAGGTGGTCATCACAGCACGGCCACAACAATGTGTTTGTTTGATGGAAGGGTCACATGATCAACATTAATGTCAGCATTTAGAATAATGACCAATCTGAGCATTAATACAGGAAAGAACAAAGAGCTTTTATAGTCATTGTGTGTGTGTGTGTGTGTGTGTGTGTGTGTGTGTGTGTGTTTCTGCCATTCTGTGTCTGTTTGTTGTTGTCTTGTTCATTATGAGGCATTTTGTGCATTTTTCCTGTAAAATGTATAATATTAGTCTTGATATTAAAGCCTTGTGATGGGAATCGTAGCAGCAACATTATCGGTTTGGCTTAAATTTTTATATGTAGAATTGTGTTGAGCTCTTTTTTAAAACATGTTTCAAAAATCGTGCAATGATTCAGTGATAATAAGTTTTATACATAGGAGCCTTTTACTCCTTCTTTACTGTAGCATGAGCAGCTTTCAGAGGATTACAGTGCACTGGACTGTGTGTGTGTGTGTGTGTGTGTGTGTTTAGCCAATTTCATGCCCCTCTGTGCGCTCACTCATGTTCACTCTGCTGTGAAGCTGGAGAAAGAATGACACACACACACACACACACACACACACACACGCACACACGCACACACACGCACACACACACACGCACACACGCGCACACACGCACACACACGCACACACACGCTCACGCACACACGCACACACGCACACACACGCACACACGCACACACACACACACACGCACACACGCGCACACACGCACACACACGCACACACACACGCTCACGCACACACACACACACACACACACACGCACACACGCACACACACGCACACACACACACACGCACACACGCGCACACACGCACACACGCACACACACACACGCACACACACACACACACACAGAAACAACCCAGACTTATAGGTTTGTTTTCATGTTGGTGCCTTCTTTAGGATCAGATCTATATACAGTACATCTATAGATCTATGTGGATAAATGATTTTCGAACAAAGCTGAATGCACACACACATAACGTGTGGGCTGAGCAGCACAAACACAAAAATAATGAATTAAAACTATCGTGGTTCTGTGTAGTGAAGTATAGCAGAGACCGGTGTTGGTCACCAAACCACATTTTGAAGGTCTTGGTCTTTAGTTTGTAATGGTTTTTAAAGGTGTTTTTATGCTATCGGTCTTAGATAATGTGGTATTAAGTGCAACACTAGTTCTCAGTGTTCATATTCTATCAAAGGCTTTTCACTTATTTCTCAGCACAGTGAAACCTGTGTAAAACCCTCAACATCTGGTAGGAGTCATTACCATGTGCAAAAAGTGAAAATATCTACTTCATTTATTTATTTATTTATTTATTACCTTGTCTGCACATGCTGTCAAAGGTCAACACTACAACAAGTGAAATCTTTTAAAGACAGCAATGCATTTAACAGGGAAGAGTGATTCAGGGTAGTAAATGTATAGGGTGGAGAATAGTTGATTATTTTAAAGTGAGATGTGTAGTTGTAGTTGTGTATATTGTGTTTAATGTGTTGTGTAATCGCTCCAGTCTGGTGACCAGTGTGTAGCTTAGCTATAATGGTGGTGTCTGTGGACAGAGGGAAGGAGTGAGTGGTAAAACCTAAAACAGGTATTTAGGATCAACGTGTCTAAAGTTAAGCCCAGTTTTATCTACAGTCTAAGACATGTCAGTGTATCATAGACCACTGTATGTGTAAGAACCTCTACTGTAAACACAAGCACTGCCCTACATCCTACATACAGCCAGACCAGCAGAAAGAGGGGAGGCCAGGGAGCCCCAGGCCTCCACTCATGGTCAAGCAGCCCCCCAGACGCCTCTAAGATCATATACACCCCGCCCCCCATATACACACCCGAGAAAGCTCCAAGGTCCAGGGCAACAAGGGGACGCTGCTTTTTAGATTCTCCCTATAATAGTTTTAGTATTTAGTATTTATATATTAGTATTAGTTTTAGTATTTGGTATTAGTAAATGTTTTATCTGTTGTAAAAATTGTATGTCTACCTTTAGTACAGGAATGTCTTTTCTGTTGTGCCTGAGCACTTTATCTGTTCACTGTGGGAAGTGAGAAACGTCTTCTGGATTCCCTTGTATGTTTGTGTAAAGGAATTGACAATAAAGCTGACTTTGACTTTTGACTTTGAATAAAGTGTTTCTTAACCTTCCTTATGGAGGGCTGGTGATGAACAAAATAAATTCATTTATTTAATTGCAATAACAAAACATGCATTTGTGTCTTAAAAAGATGAAACTTGTTGTAGTGTTGACCTTTGACATCATGTACAGACAAGGTAAAAAATAGAATGGATAAATGTTTTACTTTGCCTTTGGAAGAAATAGTCAAATCTGTTTGTTCTCTTTTTTTTACAAATGAGAATCAAAAAAGAACCAAATTGTTCGGTAAAATAAAACCATCCCTACTCTGACCTCGTGCAGTGGTGGTGCTTTGGTCTGTGGTGAATGGCCCCTTATTAAGGGTCCTTTAGTCCCTTCAATTCATCTCTTTTATAACAATTGCTGAGAAACGTCACCAACTTGATGTATTTCTATTTAAATTACATTATTGTGTCAGATCAAAACATTGATATATAACAAAGTGTCTTTATAAAGTCATTTATTGTTTTTAACTAGAACAGATGCAGGCGTAGACATTTACATTCCTTGTGTACTTTAGTCAATCTCCAAAAATAGAAAATACAAATGAAATAAAACACATGTAGTTACTATAAGTTAGCATTTCATGAACAGTACGAACACTTTTCTGACACTGAACTTGTTGCTTTTTCTCTCCTTAAGACAATAATATTCATCCAGTGAGTTTGTTCATATGTCAGTCACGGCGTGCTAGCAGCATGTAGCAGTTAGCACTGTTGGAGTGTCTGTGCTTGCTGCTACATGTTTTGCATTGAGGTGGTAGCGGAGGATGCACAGCTCCAGTGATAAGGCAACTAACTCCAGTCTAAATTCTTGGTTGTGTGAACGTCACTTTGGATGAAAACATCTGATGAATGAAGTTGTAGAATTGTAAGGAGGAGGAGACGCTGGGAACGGACCAAGAAACAGCTCAACGGTGTTTAGATCTTTCAGCTGGTTTGAGAACGTCATGGTAACTCAGCTGAACCATGTTGTGTATGATGTAGAAAAATACTGAAGGAAAATGTTTGGGAATCCAACAATTAGTTTATCCAGTTGACTTCAGGCCTTTAAATGTTTCACATCTCAGTCCATCATCAGATAGACAGGAACGTTTCTCAACATGAAGTGTATCATCTGTGATGAAGACGCAGAATAACACGAGTCAGACTCTGTTTAACTCAATAAAAACTCATCAGAGATAAACTAACTAACTGTCCTCATGTTTTATTCCTTCCTGTCCAAACAAATGTGAATCTAGAGACGTGTGACTGACATTGAATTCTAAATTAATGTAAATGACGCAACATCAAGAGACCTTCCTTCAAGCAACGCGACTCACGTGATTCCAGCGACTTAATCATGTGATCAGAAGTCGCTCAAAGTTGAACATTTTTAACTATTCATGCAACATTCAATCAGCCACGAGTTTCTCTTTACGTCACTGTAGAAACGTGGAGGAAAGAGTCGTAGTGGTTGTATGAGGCTACCTGTACGACACCCGTCATCCTTTTACCAGGACCGCAATAAAATAAAATACAGTTAAATATGGCATCGAGCTGCAGGTATTATGTTAAGGTTTCATTTATTCAAATAAACTTTTTTTGGGAAATTTACTTTGATCTTCTGACATGTTTGAAAGAGATCAAAGTGAATTTCAAAGTAAATTTCCTGAAATAAGTTTATCTGAATAAATGAAACCGTAACATATTATTTTTATAAGAAGACAAAATGAACTTGTATTTATAGACGCACCATTAGATCATTAACACTAAGCACATGTTTACAATTGATTTCTTTTGACGCTTTTCTTTCAAGCACCAAAGGTAAATAAAAAATAAAATAATCCTATTAATCAACAAAAGAATTCAAACCATACTGTACACGTTATGAATCCTTTATGGTGCTCTGTTTACTGCTGGATTCACACGTAACTAATCTTTGGTTTTTCTATTCTCTCATTGGCTACGTTTACATGAGAACTTTCATTCAGAATGAAAGTTAAATTCTCTTTAAAAAGAATAAAAATCACCTTGTAAACACCTAACTCCAAATGAAAAGGGCCATTCTGATTTAAACTTACTGTAAATCAGAAGTGACCAGTTTATTCTGATTTTAAAGTGAAAATCGTTCTTATTTTGTGGTTTTTTATGTTGTAGCCAAAAAAAAAGGTTTGTTTTGAGTTTTTTCTTCCTGTAGATGTGAATATGTCACGTTCTCCCCCCGTCCAATCAGAACGCTTCCCAACCCACAGATCTAAAGAGGAATTAAATAAAGGTGAATAATTCAGAATTACTATTTCTGTTTAAACACAAAGCAGAACACTTTAATTCAGGATAATTAATCCTGAATTAAAAAAACATCATGTAACTGTTTCTAAAAGTAAAAGAAAAGACGTGAGGTCAGCAAATGTATTTTATTTTACATTTACAAAACAACAAGAGTAAAAAAATCAGTCCACACACGTTTTCTACGTCAGAGTTTAAATCTGCAGCAGTCGCTCTGAGGGCGGGAAAGGGTTACAATCAATGTGTGTGTGTGTGTGTGTGTGTGTGTGTGTTGCAGAGGAAACAGTGGGACATTCAGAGCAGACCACGGGGGTCCGTAGGGAGAGGCCGCATTCACACACACACACGTTTTGGCGTTTTCACCAGCACACACACATTTGTGCTTCACAGTTCCTGTTGTGTGTGTGTGTGTAACAGTAGTTTGATGAGTCGAGATGATTTGACAAAAAGAAGAGTTGGCACATTGAAGAACAGATCTGTTTGTTTGTTTTGAACATATTTGTGTTTCAATCCTCATAAATACAATATATACGAGTGGGTGTGTCATTAAACAGACTCAGGTATTTACAAACCAAGGGAAGAGAGAGAGCGAATCATAGCAAACACTGATGGATGGAAGTCTGTTATTATCACACTGTAATGAGTTCCTGTAAAGCCATAAAACTAGAACATTCTCTTTGTGTGTGCACGTGATGAAGAAGTGCACGTGATGAGGAGCCATGGCGGCGTCAGAGGCTGTAGAGCTTTATCTGGTCTCCTGTGGAGACAAACACAGGTTAGATCTAGTCCCTGTTTGTCTGCAACGTTTTAAAATAAAGGCATGAATGAGTGAAAACACACATTTGAATTAAACTCATGTTGTAAATACAGTAAGTAAAAAGAAAAAGTGTTCAGTGCAGTGGTTCCAAACCCTTTTTGGATTTTCATATCATTAATTTCTGGGGACCACAAAAACATTTTTTTTTACTGCATTTTAATTGAACTAGATTTATATTTTACAAAGTGAAAACACGGACATACAGTTGTTTAATATTGTGTTGTGTTTTAATACAACAACCAAGAATAATTAAAACATTTCAAAAATCTATTTTAATTTAGCAGAAGTTTCAGGCAACTCCACATGGGGTCCTGACCCAAAGGTTGAAAAACGCTGAATAGAGTTAGATTTATTATCATTTCCAATCATCTCACGCCTGGAGTCAGACCAACAGTGACACTGTATTTATTTATTTCTCTCTAGAAACACTGGGTTAGGTCATATTAATGAAGTGTTTCTTCATTAAGGAGGGCTGGTGATGGTCACAATTATGCAATAAAATAAATGTATTTATTTCATTGCAATAACAAAACATGCATTGCTGTGTTAAAAGATTGAGCTTTGACTGCATGTGTAGACAAATAAATAAAAAGAGGACTTTCACTGTAAAATACTACCTCATTGGTCACGTTTGTGAACCTTCTGAGGATGAAGCTGCTTTAATGGACCTTCTCTGACATCAGCACAGACTGTGTTCACTCAGAGGATTACTGTTCCATAAACACGATTACATGATCAAAGCTACTTATTCTACATGTACATCAGCTGCATTTCCAAAGCTAATCCGTTAGCTTAGCTTTAAATTAGAAACCCAAGGAGAATGTAGGAAGTTAAAGTTTCCATCATATGGTCTAGACCAGTGGGCGTACACTGTACAACGTTCTTGAAGCCAAAATACGGCGCTTAGGGGCGTTTCCATCTTGCATATTTGACGTCATTTGGAGCCAGAGTCTGCACAGTAGGATCCGGGGGAGGAGCCCTGGTAACATGCCCCTCCCATTTAGCGTACTGCCCTGATGACTTACACAGCCCAGCTACGCCAAGAAACTTAAATATCAAAATTCTACCAAAGTCTTATTCATATCATAGAGTTTAGAACAAAACCACCATATATTTATCCTCTAATATCTAGTTTAATGGCATCTCAGCTTTACTTCACAACGTAACCGATGTTCACAAAGGTTCTATTCTCCCGTCTGGACTTAAGCGCTGTTTTGCGCGCCTGCAGTTACGCATTTCTCTCCTACATGTATTCTACGGTCCTACACATAAGTAGAGCAAAAGAGTCACAGTTAAAATATCTCTCCATCATCATCATCATCATCATCATCACCACTGTAAAGCGTGACACAGTTAGATGCTGGAGATATGAGGAAATAACGCGGCCGCAGAGCGTCCTGCTTTAATAATAATGCATCAGTTTTACATAGAGCTTTATCATAGACAGTCACTTTACAGAATTAAGGCATTATTCTTTCACTCCACACTTAGTGGTGGTAAGCTACTACTGTAGCCACAGCTGCCCTGGGGCAGACTGACGGAGGCGAGGCTGCCAAAGTGTGCCACCACCACCAACACACTACATTCATACTGGGCAATGTGGGAAAAGTGCCTTGCCCAAGGACACAATGACAGATACCACTGAGGTGACTGTCCACCACTGTGGCACCTGGAATTATCAGTGTTCTCCATCATCTACTGACCAGGACCAGACCTGCTTATCTTCAGAGATCTAACAGGATCATATGACAGGCTGGTATGGTCACAGAGAGATGTTTACAGTGAAACAGAATTATTAACTTCCATAATACACAGTTTTAAATATAAATAGTTTAAAGTGACCTGAGCTGAGCCTCATTAAAATATGTGTGGGAACAGTTTGTGTTCCATCCTCATCTGCATATGACAGCATGTTTCACTCTGTAGTGGATCAAACTGTGACTTTACGTTGGACATAAAATAGTTGAATCACTGTGACCAACGTGGACAGAAGTCTGTGTCTGTCACAGTTTTAATTAATCACACAGCAGCAGCTGAGTGATCACAGCTGCTGCTGCACGACACTCGAGTCTGTGTGGCTTCAAATGTAACTAAGTCCATATTTCTAGTGTAATATAATGTTTCACCTTATGGGGGCGCTGCACTTATTCCATAGTTAGAAGAACGTAAGAGGAAAAGGATTTACACACACCGGAGAATGCGCATGAAGCCAGATTTGAATGGGAACGCCCACATTTCAGGGAGGCTCCACCCATAGTGTGTAACTGTGATGATGACGTGCAGTGACTGACTGAAGTACAGGAGGAGAATAGCATACAGCCAGAAACAGCACCACTGTACAGCTTTTTAGACTTACACACGAGAGAATAGAACTCTAAAAGAGCTACGCAAGATCTGCGGCTGTCAATCATCATCATATATGACGTCAAATTCCGTTTTTCAACCTCAAATAACTTATTTAAAACAAAGTTGACAGAAAACAGAGCATTAGAACACAATGTAGAATGATAATAACTAATGATCACAGCAGAGTTTGGAAAAAATGATGTGACCCGTATTTTAACTTTACAGCTTGACCCACATCATCTGTTATCACTGAGGAGGCGGGGCTTATGACCTATACTGTAGTCAGTCAGCAGGGGGAGCTCTAACAATAAAAGCTTTATTCCATCGGGGAGATTGTCCCAGTCTTTGTTCTACACCTCATCACCTCCCATCTCCATGGCAACAGACAGAATAAAGCTCAGCATGGGTTAGAAACATTTACAGAACATGTGCAATGACATCAGTTTATTTTTATGTAATGAATTCATCACAATTACTGTGATAAAGTCCATCCCTACTGAAAATACATAGAAGAAGAAAGATTTCCATCCTCTTCAGGTCAACAGGAGATATGTTAATGAGCTGTTGTTTATAAAGGCAACAGCGCCACCTATGGAGGCGGAGTCAGACCGAGTTTTCTAAAGGTAAACTAAGCTAAATAAAGGTGATGAAATAATCAGCTGTTTTTAAACATTCATCCTGGGTCTCTGTAATAAAACACAGGAAGTCGTTAGAAGTCTGAACGTTCCCACACGCTGACCTTCAGGGTCAAAGGTCAGGAGATAAGTAGGACTTTACAGCAGAGGACCAAAGACTTTCATCTTCATGGATGGTGTGAAAAGGGTCGGTGAGGGAGGGGGCGGAGTCTGTCTGACTTCTCCACAGGGGGTGTGGCCAAACAAGGAGCCACTGTGTGTGTGTCACTTATACAAGACGCTTTGCTACGCTTTGGTGTCAGATGTGTGTGTGTGTGTGTGTGTTTACTGCCACGCCTCAATGCTGTGACTGTGTAACTCATCAACTAGTGATGAGACTAAAAACTTGTGTCTTTTATACAATATTTACAATAACTGATCTATAATCTATGCCAGGTTTACACTTTGTGTAGTTTTAATGTAACAACTAGTAAATTATAATTGTAATCACATAATTGATAATGAATTACAATTATGGTGTAATTACAATTGTAATTTTAAAAATCTGTTGCTGTGGTAATCATAATTAAATTGTGACCGAGTTCAGATAATTGACTTTGTAATTGTAATTGTCATGAAAATTGTATAAAAATTGTTAATTATAATTAAACACTAAAGTGGTGTACCATGTAACAGTTATATGTACAGTTACAATTATTAAAATATGTTTCAAGTTTTCCCACATTTTACCATTTAAAAAATTATTAAAACCAATAGTTTCATTGATTATGAAGCCTAACGAGGTAATCAATAGATAGGACATAAATTAGATGATAGATATTAGTTTCTAGTTTGTTTTACAACTGATTAATGACCTGTTAGCATTAGAGATGCTAACAGAAAGCTAACACAAGAGGAAGGTTAATTTTTATTAGGTTATTTATTTCAGGCTCAGTAATTGTCATTAATTGTAATTGAACTTTAGTAATTGAGAACATAATTGTAATTGAATTTCTGAGGACAGAAAATAATTGTAATTTAATTGTAATTGGAAAAAATACTGGTCACTGAAATTGAATTGTAACTGAACAGTAATTATAAGGTAATTGTAACTAATTAACTCGTGACTTTTTAAAAGAAACAGAATCGTTTCAGAGATAATTTTCAGTCTTTTTGACACTTTATTAAAACTGCTGCTAATAAAACACGGCGGAGGTTCCATCATGTGGTGAAGCTTCACTACAATCACTGGAAGTTATGAATAAAAAACTCATTTAATCTGAGCAGCACCAAAACCTGTAAACTACAAACTAAACATAGTGACGACATCTGTTTAGTTTATTTATGGTTCAGAGACGTATAAAGATTTCACTGCATAATATTTAATAAAACCTGCATCATCAGCCAATGTTTGCATGAATATTATGATGGGAATATAAATCTTATACAGGAATATAAAAGAACTACAACAGATATTTTGACACTTTTAATATCAGGATAAATTAAAGAAAAATCTAAATAAGTTAGTTTTTATGCATTTAAACCTTTTTGAAATAAAGGAAATGCAGTTGGACAGAATATCTTGGTGTTACATCATTGACCCTTTTGCAAATTAAAGAAAAATATTGTAACATTAAATATAAAACGTACACATGAAAACCAGAAACAATTAACGCACGACTGTGAATAATTTAAAGGTTTTTTGTCTCCATTGCTTTAATTTGTTAAGAATTTGCTTTTAATACAAGACATGTCCAAGTTAGCTAACTAGCAACAATTAGCATTTCCATGAAAAACCATGTGAGAGTGTTAAGATGTGCTAAAGATTGTGGGGGGATCCACTAGGGGGCGCCACTAGAGTGAACTAATGTCCAGAAAATCTAAAAACAAAGATACAGAGGCTAACGCTAAATGTTAGCTATAAAGTGTGTCCTATTTATGTGGAGGAGGATCAGGGACTGAGAGAGGTGGGCGGAGTTTATGGCTCCGTCTGTGGCGCTAACGTGTGACCATTGACGGCTCTGCCTGAGTCTGCAAACGTTTGCTTTGACTGAGAGTGAATCTACAGAGTCACTAAGCAGATACCTGTGAGTAACACTTCCACACTTGGACATTACTGTCATTATTATTAATAATAATGATACGAGTACAATATAAACAGAGAGCTGCTCTATCCTGCTGTAATGTGCACAGACTGCTGCGCCTCAGCAGCTGAATGTAAAAGAGTTTGTGTTCACATGTATTCTGCATTTCTCTCATATTGACACTGGATTTTTTCTAAACCTGAGTTACATTCTTTGTACTCTTTATTTTAATGGATTAACTTAGTTTTTCTTTTAAATAAGTGATATTTTAGTAATAACAGACTATTATGATTGTTTATGGTTCTCACACACATTTTCCAGTGTTTTTGTTTGTGAAAATGCAATAATTACACAATTCACCTTAATAAATGTAACAATATCTGTGCATAACTTAAATATTTTGTGTGCTGTTTACTAATTCACACGATGCGAATAGTTGTGACTAATTACAATCAGATTTGCAATAAATTAATTTAAAACATTTCTATTTCTAACTGAGAATCACATTACTGCTGATTTTAAATATTTTCACTGATGATTTTAATGTTTTTAAACTGATGAATGTTTTATGTTGCTCTTTTTAAATCATGCCTTGAATATGAAATGTTCTATACAAATAAATGAGCTTTGCCTCATGGATCCAATAGCTTCATTGAACCACAGGTATTTAGAAGTAAATATGACACTTTTTAAAGTCACTCTGCAAAGCAAAGCAGAAGCTCTGGTTTCCAGTGTTTTATCAGGACAAACATTGCAGAGCAGTGATGGAGAAAAGACGGACGGACAGAACGAGCAGCTACAAACTCTGACCTTAATCCCACTGAAAATCTCTGGAGATGTGAAATCTGCCACTGCAGAAAAAACAGTTTTAATCCTAAAGGAGATGAAAAGCTTCACAGAAACTGTCCTAGAGGAGGAACAATCATCAGAGACTTTTAAAAGTTCTACTGAGGACAAGAAAGAGGCTGATAGAGGACATAATGTTTATGATTTAACTAGAAAAGTACAGTATGTGTTCTCTAACCCAGGGGTTCTCAACCTTGGGGTCACGTGACACTGGGAGGGCGTCTCCAGATGCCTTCAAGAAACTAAGAATATTTTTTAAACAATTTGAGCTCATTTTTGCTTATTTTTACCATTTTTCTGCAACTAAACCAAACTCACCTATTTTCATCACTTTTTCTTCCCATATTTTTAATCCTTTAATTAATTTTTGCTACATTTCTCCCATTTCTGACATGTTATAAACACTTTCTACCACTTTTACACCTAATGTCACATATATTGACCTATTATTGTCACTTTTGACCTCTTTTCATCAGATTTCATAATTATTTTCACCAAATTAAACACATTTACCATTTGTCATGACCATTATTTACCAGTTTAAACTAATTGTTCCTTCTTTTTAAATTACATGACCCCTAACCTTACTTAAGCCAATATTAACACTTTGAACCCTTTTTACCACTTTTTCTGTCTGTTTTTATCCACTTTAATTTGCAACTTTTAACCAATTTCTGTGGTTTTTAAAATCTCATTTCACCTCCTTTTCCACCATTTTTATTCACTTTGAACCATTTTATTAGTGATTAAAACCATGATTTCCATCTTTAAGATGACTATAATAATAATAATAAACGTTCCTGGATAACAGTGGATATTATTCAGATGAATAAATAAATGTGGTTATCACAGGTTCATAGAACAATGGACCATCATTTTACTGACTTTATGGATGGACCCCAAAAATCTCTCCTTTATTCCCCCTTATAGATGGTCCTGTCTCCACATGACTGTTCTTCAATGTTCATGTCTGTGTTCAACCACCTTCAGCTACAGTGGGGGTCCCTGCTCTATGGGACCTTTATTTTGGAGGGTCCCTGCTCTATTGGACCTTTATTTTGGAGGGTCCCCACTCTCTGGGACCTTTATTTTGGAGGGTCCCTGCTCTATTGGACCTTTATTTTGGAGGGTCCCCACTCTCTGGGACCTTTATTTTGGAGGGTCCCCACTCTCTGGGACCTTTATTTTGGAGGGTCCCTGCTCTATTGGACCTTTATTTTGGAGGGTCCCCACTCTCTGGGACCTTTATTTTGGAGGGTCCCTGCTCTATTGGACCTTTATTTTGGAGGGTCCCCACTCTCTGGGACCTTTATTTTGGAGGGTCCCTGCTCTATTGGACCTTTATTTTGGAGGGTCCCCGCTCTCTGGGACCTTTATTTTGTGGGTCTGGGGCAGTAAAGGTTGAGGACCACTGGTATCACTGCTAACCAGGTGTGTTCTGTGTCTGACTGTGGTTTTATAAATAGATTAGTGTCTCATTGTGTTCCTACGTCAAAGTCGTTGTAAGCGTTGGAATCTCAGCGGTGGTGGGGGGTGTGTTTATAAATCTGTTTCCACAGCGTGCATGCTGAACATGATGTGTTTTATGAAGCCTGAGTAACGACGATGATGATGATGATGATGAAGCAAAGATCATCCTTTGTTCTCGTGTTCATGAATATGTGAAAGCATCACTTATTTCCCATCAGAGCTGCAAAGTGCTCGCTCTCCTTCTACTGCTGGTGTTCTTACCTCTGCGTGTTTCCGAGCTGAGTGGGCCCCCCGGGACCCAGTGGAGCCTCTGGAGGAGTAGCTTCCTGTGGTGGAGCAGTTACTGGTAATTTGACTCCTGGAGACGTAGCCTGTGTTCCCACCGTACGCCAACATGTCTTCATCTGGGATGGAACAGAGTGAAGGAGATCAGAACACGTGTCAAACTTAAGGCTCGGGGGCCAAATGTGGCCCTTTCAATCAACCACAGGAAAAAGTTAAAATGACAGAAAACATGAATCATTGCATAAATTACCAAATATTTCAGGTTTTATGAGTCAGTAACAAACATCTTAAAACCAAAGAACATAATGTACAAACAACACAACATCATTATATAGAACAGAACAACAACTACGACAGATGCAAAAAGGCAACGTAATGTTGTGGCTGCAAATACCTTCTCATTGCTTCTGGATGATTGTACATGGTTTACATTTATTTATTTAGATAATAGAGCCTTGCTAACATTAAACTTATATTTTAAGTTATAAGTTAGGGTTTCTAACTTTCTCACCTCCCATGCATTCTTGGTGTTTCTGTTTATATATTCTCTTGTTTTTATGCTGCTCCTATCTTCTCTCTCTTGCCCTAAATATTAATATTTAATTAAGAGATGACATGTATAGTGATTGTAAATGGTGTGTTTAATGTTTATTATAGCTTTTTAAATTATAATAATTATTATTTTTCATCCAGCAGATGGCGCCCTAGGCGGCCGCCTGGGTTGCCTGGTGGGAAGACCGGCCCTGTCCTCAGATCACCACATAGTCACATTTAGATGTTCCTGCTCTACACGTTAGCCTGTTCTTAGCTAACTGTGATGTCACAGTAAGTGTTGTGTGTCTCACTGTCTGTGAGTCGCTGTCCCGATCCTTTCCTCTGGTGGCTGTTGCTGCTGTACTCGTTCCTCTCCAGACTAGACAAAGCGCTGTTAGCGGCGCTGTTAGCGGCGCTGCTGCTGCATGTTGGAGAATCCTGCAGACGATCGTCCTCTGGTGGAGGTTCTGGTGGTGGAGGAAGATCTGATACAAGGTTCAGGAGAAGAAGGAAAAGTTCACCCTGTGAGTGAGACGCTAATGTGGTCATGTGAGACAATTACAGCTGGATTATTCCATGTCATTTCAACAAATGGTATTTTTAACAATAGTTCAGTGATTATTCAATATTCACACTGTAAATGTTTAGTTTGATCTGATTAATACTTTTTGAGATATGGATAATGTACTGAGGGGGGTGTGTCCTCATGTTCATCTTCCAGTATATCAGTAACTCCATCACATATAAAGGTAAATATGGTATAGTAATAAGCTCCTCCTACAGAAATAGATCTGCTATACATCATATCTGGTGGACATGTCAGCTCCTCTAAATAGTCAGTGTGTGTTTGGGTCTGGAACATGTTTGGGTCTTCAGTAAACTACTTAGCATATGTCTCAGCTCCCTGTAATGTGATCAGCTTAGAGCTATGAACATAGACTGTTCACATCACTAATGATTAGTCACAGATATACATTGGTTCTAGACTCACACACTCTGGAAATATGAACATATGCTTTATTACTATTTTCATTGGTTCATAACTACATGTGTGAATGTAAATACAAATCTGATCTGTTTTAATTTATAATATAAATGTTCAATTCAATTCAATGCCTTTATTGTCATTATACAAAGTATAATACGTCCCAATACAATTAGTCTTTATTAGGATATAAAACTATTTTTATTTATCAGATTTTTATTTTGGACCCAAACCTTGGATTATTTCACCACTCGTTAATATTTTTAACCCTTTACATGAGGTTATTGTAGTTTGGCTCTGTGTCTGATAATCATTTATTATTTATTAGTTTTTCACTAGTAACATAAAATATATAAAAACCATTGCATCAGAAAAACATTTTTTAATGTTCAAATGTTCACTTTTTTGAGGAGCAGTAGAGAGTGGGTGGAGCTGTATTACTGTATTACTGTAGTTTCTGACATATTGGAAGATGAAAATGGAAGAAAAAACAGGACGTGAAAAACTGCATAAAATCACCCCCCCCCCCCCCCCCCCCCCACTAAACTGTCCATATCACAAAAAATATTCAACCATTGGTAAAAATGTTAGAATGTTTTTATGACCAAAGGACATTTGTTGAAATGATATATAATGACACAGCTCTGATCCATAAACAGGAAGGACCAGCCTCATAAACAGGAAGTAGAGTGACCTCACCTCCCTGCAGGTCCCTCCTGTACGCAGGGCTCTTTGAGACCTTCTTCTTCACCCGTGACTTTAGGTGTGGGGGGGTGCAGGAGTCTGCAGGGGAGGAGCGACCGTGCACTGCAGAGATGATCTGGGTTAGTGCACGTACAGGGCTCTGTGTGCACGGCGTGCTGTGTGTGTGCGTAGCGGCTGTTACCGGGTGCAGCGGCACCGACGCAGTCCTCGTGCGGAGCGGGGCTCCGGCTGTGGAGGCAGCGGTGGGCGGGGCTCTGGCACTGAGGCGTGGCAGCGTCTGATGAGCAGTGATGCTGGACGGAGAGGCTCGGGTTGGACTGGGTGAGCGACGGACTCAGAGCCTGGAGGGCTGGCACTGGAGCACAGGGTAGCCGTCTGCTGTGGGGAGGGAGGACTTTATTCTAGACATATTATTTAGATCAGTTAAGCTTTAGCCACGTTAGCAAACATTCTTATTCTCTGCAATCATGAATTTTCTGTTTAAAATCAAATAATTTCTCACAATGTTTCTCTAAAGTAGGATTAATGGTGTTAAAGTTATCCTCCATTGTTTTTACAAATCTATCCTAAAATCTTCTAAATGTCCTTATTAGTAAATATAATTATGCACCATAGTCATTTATTACCTTTTAAAAGGACTACTTTACAGTTTTAGAGCCTGTGTTCCTCCATCTTTAAATCATGTGACTGATGATGTCCAATAGAAAGTGAATCTTCACTGGTTTTTCTCTCTTTAACTAATTAGATTAAATTAAATTAAATCGGGCTTTCGCCTTTAATTGGCCATGTAATGTTAGTACATTATTGGAATTTGTCTTCTGCACTTAACCCATCCCTGAGGAGCAGCAGTTTGTAAATACAAACTGTATTTAAATTGTTTCAGTAAAACTAAAACATGGTTGATGAAATGTAGAAACGTCTTTCTGTGAGTGTGGTTACCGTGACAGCTGCTGGGCGTCGCCCTGGGTGAGGCGGGGGTCACTGGGGGCTCGTGAGTCCTCGTGGGGGGAGGGGGTCAGTGTGGCCGTGGACTGGTGGCCGTAGGACGTGGCTGGAGATGAAGCCACGTTCCTGTGGGAGGGGGACGGAGCATCCTCACAGCCCTCCACGAGGTAGGTCCTCTCTGGGAGGGGGGGGGCACCACTCCTCCTCCTCCTGCTCTGACCTGCACGGACACAAACACACACTCATTACGGTGTGTTGCTGCTCACTGTGGGGAGCGTTCCTATTGGCTGTCAGATCCAGAGATGGAGCTACTTAATGATTAATGATCCTCTTTGAGGCTTCGCTCACGTCGCCGTCGGCAACTCAGCAGGAGGCTAAACGTTAACGTGGGTGGGAACGCAGAGCGGGAGCTGTGTGACGTATTCAGCATCGCAAACATCACTGGGAGGAGTTAAAACAATAGTTCAGAGCAAACGCAGAGTTTGCGCAGGGGAGTGGGGGCATTGCCCCCCTAGTGGTCAAAGGTTTTCATTACAGTTTCCCAAATTCATTTGAAAAATTATCAAAATCTTAATATAATGTACATAATATAAAAAAGTGCCATAAAACACTGTGACTGTACAAAATATACATGTAATAATTTGTTGTTCTTTTAAAAACAAGTTATTTTTTGTTGCTCGAGTCATGTGACTTTGTTCTTCTTCTGTTGTTCTTCACAATGTAAATGTAGAAGCGACACTGCCCCCAGCAGTTCATTATGGTACTGCAGCAAAAATGAAGCAGAAAGATTTTATCATGAATTTTCAACATTAATGTAAAAATGGTGATTTTTTAATGACACGTTCAGCCTCACAGAGATAAAAAAAGGAAGAAGAAATCAGGGCGGAGCTGATTTCTTCTAAATAGTACGTTACCTTTTATTATTTTACAGCAGTTTTACTGTGTTTTGGACTAAATATTGGAATTCATTGGATTATTTAATGTCTGAGGAAAATTTTAGATCACTTTAGATGTAAAATATGGATTCAGTCAGAGATGACATCACTTAAAGAGGACATATCATGTTAAATCCACTTTTTTAGCTCTTAAATGCATTTTGATGTATATTTACAGTGTTTAGAAGTACAGAAAAGTTCATATTGATATCTTTATTTTCTGTTTTGGTCATATTTTTCAATCTGTTTCTATTTTTCTATTCTCTATTACGTTTTTTGAACAATAACGTCACAGTATTTGCAGCAGAACTGCCAAATTATGACATCAACTCCAGGTCCAACACTTCAGCAATCCGCCATTTTTATTTCTGGCTTTTATTTTGTAGTCCAAGCTCCAGGATGCAGAAGTTACGAGAGGATAAGTCAAAATGTTGGGTTGTTGGATGTAGTAACCCACACGCTTCATTACAACGTCTCCCAGCATCAGAACCTTTTCAAAGTGTCTGGTTGAGTTTTATTTTTTATAGAAATGTACCACATCTGTGGATAAGGTCATTTTTGTGTGTGTGAAGCACTTCAATGATGACTGCTTCATCAACCTCCACCAGTATAAAGAAGGATTTACAGAAAGACTTTGTCTGATTGAGGGTTCAATTCCTTCTATCTTTGGAGACGATGAACAGAGCACTTCGGTAAGCTGTAAATAACGCTAAAAAGTGTGATGATAAGACGTCCCTGTCATTGTTTTGTTAGCATTAGCAGTTATGTTAGCGCTGTGTGCTCGTTTTAGATCCTTGATGATATGGCCTACGTGATTTAATTTAAGTCTAAAGTTTTATTAGTCATTTCATTTTGACGTTTTTGTCTTTGAAAAGACTATTAAAATGCATTTCGTGACGTTAGCTTGGTGCTAGCGTTAGCTCGTGATTGTGTTAGCTCACTTGTTAGGGTTCTGCAGGTTCATCATCTTCATTTTCATCTCGCTCCACTGGGTCAGACTCTGGCTGGAACATGTAAGGCTGGATGGACAAGTCTAACGTTGTTGACATTTTGTAAATAACCTCTGAATAAAAAGTTTATGCTCCGCTACATAGCCGTATCTCTTCTATCAAACTACAAAAATGGCCGAGCAGGGTGGAGTTGAACCGAGTGTCACCTGAAGAGGGGGCGGGGTATGGAGTGTCTCATTTGCATTTAAAGAGACAGCACCAAAACGAGTTGCTCTCAGAAGCACATCAGAAAAGGGGTGGAGCTATAATAATGAGGAATTCAGACCCAAGCATTGCAGTTCTGCTTTACATAGACCACAACTGTATGATTTACTGTATATCTAAAAAGGAAGGATTTAAAACCCCTTTAAAGGTGGATTGGTTATTTAAAAAAAATATTTTTCAAGTTTGACAAATCAATTGAGTGTGTTTGCTGTGATGGTTGTGTCTTAGAATGGTTTATATGGTTAAAAACGGAAGATTCTAAACTTTCTAACGGTATGATAGTTGTGATATGCTGCTGTATTAGAGAAACATTTAATCCCTTAATACAGCGCCTCTCGAAAGTATTAATACACCTTGAACTTTTGCACATTTTGTCATGTTTACAACCATAAACAAAGATTTTATTTTGAATTTTTTAATGAAAGTTCACACACAAATAACAGACAACTGTGAAGTGAAAGCAACATGATACATGATTCTGTTATTTTTCAAAAAATAGAAAACCTAGAAGTTGTGCATGTACAAGTATTCATACAGCATGAGTTAATACCTTGTGGAACCCCCTTTTGCTGTAGATTTACCTTTGTGTTTAGGCTCATTGTCCTGCTGGAAGGTGAATTTTCGCCTCAGCCTCAATTCTCTTTCTGACTCCAGCAGGTTTTCCTCCAAAATGTCCCTGTATTTGGCTCCATCCATCTTCCCAACTATTCTTACAATCTTCCCAGTCCCCGCTGAAGAAAAGCAGCCCCATAACCTGATGCTCCCCCCACCATATTTGACACTGGGGATGGTGCACTGAGGACGATGAGCAGTGTTTACACCATACATAATGTTTTGTGTTTGAGCCAAAAAGTTTAATTTTTGTCTCATCTGAACAAAGCACCTCCTTCCACATGGTAGCTGTGTCCTCCATATGACTTCTGGTAAACTCCAAACAGATTTCTTATGGCCTCCTTTCAATAATGACTTTCTTCTTGACACTCGTCCATAAAGGCCAGATTAGTGTAGAGTACGACTGATAGTTGTCCCATGTCTGATTCCCCCACCTCAGCGGCAGTACTTCACAGCTCCTCCAGAGTCATCTTAGGGCACTTGGTTGCCTTTCTGACCAGTGCTCTCCTTGTTCCATCTGTTAGTTTAGGTGGACGACTGTGTCTTGGTGAGTTCGCAGTGGTCCCATACTCTTTGCATTTCTGAATGATGGATTGAACAGTGCTCCGTGAGATGTTCAAATCTTGGGAAATCTTGGTATAACTTAACGCTGCTTTAAACTTCTCCACAACTTTATCCCTGACCTCTCTGGTGTGCTCCTGGACCTTCATGATGATGTTTAGTGACCAACCATAGCCCTGAGGCCCTCACAGAACAGCTGTATTTATACTGAGAGTAGATCACACACTGGTAGCCTCTATTTAATCATTAGGACAAAGTGTGAACATTCAGCAGTCATTAGGAATGTTTTAAAGACAATTTAATGCTGAATGAATACTTGTACACGCCCTACTTTTCACTTTTCTATTTTTAATATAATAACAGAATCATTTTACTTTCACTTCACAGTTGTCAGTTACTTGTGTGTGAACTTTCAGTAAAACAATTCAAAATAAAATCTTTATGTTTATGGTTATAAACCTGACAAAATGTGCAAAAGTTCAAGGTGTATTAGTTCTTTTGAGAGACACTGTAGAGAGTGAATGAGTGAGAACATACTGTACATGTTGACATGTATTCAGGACGCTGGATGTTACCATGAGTCAACATGCAAAACACTTTCACAAATGGCACAACAAATTTACAAATATACATAAATATCAATAAAAAAATACAAATAGCAAAAACACTTTTACAAATGTTGAAACAAATTTACAATGGTGCATTGTAAGTGTAAAAGTGTTTCCATATTTGTTTTGACCTTTTGTAAATGTGTTGCAGTTATTTGTAAATTTCTTTTCAGCATTTGTTAATGTGTTGTGTGGATAAATGCAATATTTATGTGAATTAATATTTTAAAAGTACTCAGATCAGGCCAAACAGGGTCTGGTCCCCTCGAGTTTGAATATGTGCTAGGTTTACGTGTAGAGTTTGAATTACGCACATTAGGGCTGAAACACACAACTTCTCTAAATAACTACCGACCCATAGCGTTCTTCCAGCCATTTTCAAAGATGCAGAAAAATGGATGGCTGAGCAGATTGTCCAGTACTTAAACAGTAGCTCCTCCTCTTTCCACACCATACAGTTTGGCTTCAGATCCAAACGCTCCATGAAACGCTACATGCCTTTTTGTTGAGAAAATAAAATCTTCTCTTGACAAGGGTGGAGTAGTAGGGGTGGTATTCTTAGATCTCAGGAAAGCTTTCGACACAGTAAACCACTCTGTTCTACTTTCTAAACTCTCACAATTTAATTTCTCTCGTGACACTGTAACTGGTTTGATTCATACCTGTATGATCGTACTCAATCTGTATTAATTAACAACAGCAAGTCTGAGTCTCTTATTCTCAGCCCTGAGGAACGCCCTGAGGGGTTCCTCAGGGCTCAATATTAGGGCCCCTCTTATTTAGCCTTTATATTAATGATTGTCTGCTCTAAAGTTGAATGTTTGATGTATGCAGATGACACCGTTGTATTTGTTCACGGTCGCTCCAAGGACATTGTTACAGATAAACTTACCAAAGCAATGACTTGTCACTTCCTGGCTGCAGGAGAACTGCCTGCAGCTAAATACTTCAAAAACTGTAGCTATGTAGCTCTAACCAATAGAGCCTCATCTAATCCTGACATACTAGTAGCTGGAGAAAAATTACAAATTATAAATCAATACAAATACCTTGGGTTAGTAATAGATTCTCACTTCTCCTTTAAAGCCCATATTGACGCATTATGTAAAAATATCAAAGTTAATCTAGCAAATTTCCGCTCAAATCAAAATGAAATGTCAACTGAAGCTGCAATAATTTTTCTACATTCCATGATTTTCAGCCACTTTAACTACTGCCTAACAAGTTGGTCTCAGGCTAGTCAGAGTGCAAAAAGACCTTTGGAAACTTTATACAAACAAGCCATTAAAGTCCTGGATAGAAAAGCACTATCATCACTGTTCAATCCTAAATAAGTACCACCTTTTAAATTGGGACAGTCTCCATAGATTTGCAGATCTGAGTCTCATATTTAAAGTAACACATGATTTGGCTCCACCTCCTCTGGCAGAGTTCATCAGCCAAAGAAACAGCTCTGAGCGCGTCACTCCAGGCTCTGTAAGAGGCCATTGTGTCACGCTTTCAGTCGCTCGGCCTGGTCAGTTAGGGGCGCTGCTGAGTGGAACTCAATACCTGAGGAGGTTAAACAGCTAAACACTTACAAAATAATTTAAAATTTGTCTTATTAACATGTACTTCTGCCAACATTAAAAGTCGAGCATGTTGCGCTGCATTGTATTGTATTAGATAACGTAGCCTTTTGAACACATGTTTTTTGTGTGTTTTAATATTGTAACAGATACTGTTATTGTTGTTATTGACTTGTACATGTATTGTCATGCTTGTATTTTAATGCCTTTCTACATCTTGGCCAGGGTACGACAGATGAAAAATAGCCTTCTGGGTAATTCTGGCTTTTTTTAACCATGTTTGTTCATAGGTTATATGAAATTGCACTGTCCCCTTTCAAATAAACCAATCTAATCTAATCTAATCTAATCTAATCTAATTTTAGAGCTGAAAAAAGTGTTCATTTTGTGTACAACATGGTATCAGTGGACGGATTTTATTCCCCTGAATCTGAATATGTGCTTGGTTTTTGGATAGAGTCTGAAATGGTCACGCTGGAGGTCCCGGAAGGTCGGTGTTTTCCTCTACCAGGGTAACCTCTGTCAATGGATGGAATTACGATCTGCCTTGAGTATTTTATTTTGAAAATAACCCCACCCCCTTTTCTGTTTGATCTCACAAAACACAAGAACAAATTACTGCAGCACATTTACAAAAGGTCAAAACAAATGAACAAATATGGACAGACTTCTACACTTACACTGCACCATAGTAAATATGTTTCAACATTTGTAAAAGTGTTTTTGCTAATTGTCATTTTTTTTCGCTATTTATGTAAATTTATTTTCAAAATTGTACATTTTTCGTGGCATTTGTAAAAGTATTTGCTCTTCTCAGCCACTGTAGTCAACCTTATCCATGATGTTACTAATCATGTTTGTATTATTGTATATGTTACACACAGTGTGGTTGAAGGTCTATATATTTAATTTTATATTTTCTTTTGCCCCCCCCCCGGTAAGAATCTCAAACACATGTCTATGGTTCGTAGTCAGGGTCTCACCCCACGTCCAGGTCCTCCTGGTCTGGGAGGTGTTGGCACTGCTCCAGCTGTGCTATGGGTGGGGGAGGGGGTAAAGCCTCCATCCAGGTCAGAGATGGTGTTTTCACAGCTTTACCCATGGCTTTCTGCTTAGGTTTACCTACACAACAACATACATTATATACAGTATATATACATTTAGAGTCAGGATCATCACATCCAACACATCCAACACAATCATCCAACAGTGATGGGTCCTGCTCCTACCACTGCAGCGCTCAGGCTGTGCATACTGGGCGCCCGGGGACCCCCCCTGGCTGATCCAGTGTCCTTCCTCCTGCTCCTCCCCCTCCACGGGGGCGTGGCCGGTGTAGGGTGTAATGGGGGCGGAGGCGTAGGGGGTGGGGACCCCGTGCTGGCCGTAGGTGAAGCCCTGCAGGTCCTCAGTGGTGGCGTCTATGGTGCTGTAGATGGGCCCCTCAGTGGACCCCCCCACGCTGTACTTCTCTGTCTGGGTCAGGTAGTTGGAGATGCCCGCTTCTGTACAAACATGGACCATCACTGACTCAATGACCTATTGACTCAATGACTCAATAACTCAATGAGTCAGTCTGATGGTCTCCTGGAAGTTCCTAAAGTGTCTAGAAGTAGAACAGGAGGCAGAACGTTCAGCTACCAGGCTCCTCCCCTTTAGAACCAGCTCCCAGTCTCAGTACAGGAGGCTGCTACTCTCTCCACCTTTAACGCTAAACCTTATTTACTAAAGCGTATACCGTATAATAGCGTTAAGCTAACCACTAGGAACAAAGATCTAAAGCTAAAAATAGGAACTAAAACTAAGATTATTTAGTAGAACAACAACATTATAAACATGATCTACCATCTACACACATAGCTCTAATGGGCTGTAATGAGATGATGTCTAGTCAGACACAGTTGTACCAGGTTGTAGACACCCCCCACTTCTGTCCCTGGTTGTATAACCATCATACTGCTCACACTGCTTCACACTAATGTCCACCTCATAGATCATTACATGTGATCAGTAGAAGATGAAACCTTATCTGTAGTGGTAACATCTCAGATCATGGAGGATGTTTAATATTAATATTAATCTACCACTAGGAACGAGTGTATTATGTTGTTCTGCAGTCTGTGTCTTCTCCTCTCTCTCTCTTTTCTGTTTCAGGTCTTAATGTTGGAGATGGTGGTTCCTGATCAATGGTTCATGACTCAACTAGTCTAGAACATTCTGATGGTCTATCCTTCTATTCTATTGTGTTTGTCCTTCTGTTCACTAACAACAACCAGTGGAACCAGATGTTCTCCACCTCTGAACCTGGTTCTAACAGAGATTAATTCCTATAAAAAGAGGAGTTTTTTCTTCCCACTGTCACTAAATGTTTGTTCATGTGGATCTTGTTGGATTCTTCTTTCTTATTATGACTTTATATTTTGTTCAGCACTTTGAGATGACTTTGTTGTATTTTGCGCTATATAAATAAAGTTGAATTGAATTGAACTGAATAACTGACTCAATGACCAAACAGTTGAATTTAAAAAACACAATAAGTTTGATGGTAAAATAACTGCTGAAACCTTTTATCTGTTCATTATTTCATGACTAAACTACAACGTCGAGATTGTTACAATGTTGCCAAAGGCTTCACAGGATTTTCAAATTAAAAGTGATCAAATATTAAAAGCACTTCATCAAAGCTACCAAAAAAAGATGTGATATCATCAGAACAGCCTGTTCCATCTTTATATTCACTGATGTTAAAACAATACAAACCATCCTTTTATTAATAGCTGCACAATATCAACATGTGCTAATGTTTTTATCTTGTCAGGGATAGGCTGAGGATCACCTTCAACTAGTGGGAGGGTCACATGTTGTGGGCGGTCCGGTCAGCACCACACCTGTAGCCAGTCTGCTATCATCATGTCACCTACTGTATATACTGTACATCCTGCCTGTGTGTGTTACTCTTGTTCATCTGTTAGTCTTTTACGTCTGGTCCGTGTAACCGTCTGTCTGGAAACTAGGGCGGCCACGCACCATCGGTTGAGGATCGTCCTGCACCTCAGGTCAGTCTGTACTGTTTACTGTTAAAATAGGCCTGTCTGCTGTCATTAGGGCAGTGGTTCCCCAACTATTCCAGCTGTGCCCCCCATTAAAGAATGGAAAACTCTCAGGCCCCCTACCACGACAAAATGTGAACAAAATAAACATTTTAAAAAAGGATAAAAAAAATAACCTTTTTTGAAAATATAAACATTTATACTATTCTTTAAATCTCATAAAAATAACTATTAATAACTATTCATTTAAGAACAACAATAAAGCTCTTTATTAATGAAGTGCAAAGAAAAACATTTTCTATTTTTTAATGCTCAACGTTCAGCTAGGCCATTCTAGGCCTCCCCCGATCATGACATCACGCACCCCAGTTTGGAAACCACTGACCTAATCAACCAATCAGTAGATGTTATTAATTATTTAATAATGGATGCAAATGAAGGCGGAGCGTACCATTGTAGTATCTCTCTGCTGTGCTGTGATTGGCTGAGCAGCAGTTGACCGCCTCCTTCCCGGTGTGAACCAGGTCGGTGGTTGGCCAGGAGTCGGCCAACCAGGGGTAGTTACCCATGTTGCCCCCCCGAACGCCGGGCCTGCAGGGACAGTGTGGTAATCAGGTGAAGCTCGACTGATGTTATAACAACAAGAACTCTTTTTATTTTTAAAATGAGACAGAAATGAGAATAAAAAGTGAATGACCTTCCATTGAGTCCTGATGCTTCTCCATGAGGGAATCCTACGACAAAGACCAGCAGAGAGATAAGATTAATGTAGTTTATCACATAAAATAAATCCTTCCACACTAATCTCACAAATGTAGAATAAACAAGTTTCCTATCGATTTTCATCTTTTATTTGTAATTAATCAGAAATCTCCGTGTACAGCCCTGAGGTTTTGGTTGATTTCCTCCCAGGTGTGACGCCTCCTCACAGGTTAATGATTTAAAGCCACGCCTCCTACCTGCAGGCGTGTAGGCGAAGGAGGCGGCGTAGTGACTCAGCTCTTTCCTCTTCTTACGGCGACAGTAAATCCACACGCTGAATCCCATGAGGATGACCCAGCACGCCCCCCCGATGCCCGCGATGAACGCAGGCTGTTTCACTACGTCAGTGATCTGCTCCGCCAGGCTCACGTTACCCTCCTCCTCCTCACCGCCACCACCGCTGGCCCCGCCCCCTGGCACTGAAGGCTGATCAGAGGGAAGTTCTGATGGTGGGAAAGATAAAGATAGAGTTGGAAAGAAACATTAAAAATATGTAAAAAGGTGACATCAACATTTCACTGATTTATCCAGTCTAATTTAGTCTAGTCAAGATTAGTTTAGTCTAGTCTAATCAAGTTTAGTCTAGTCTAATTTAGTCTAGTCAAGATTAGTTTAGTCTAGTCTAGTGTAATCAAGTTTAGTCTAGTCCAATTTAGTCTAGTCAAGTTTAGTCTAGTCTAATTTAGTCTAGTCAAGTTTAGTCTAGTCTAATTTAGTCTAGTCAAGTTTAGTCTAGTCTAGTCTAGTCTAATCAAGTTTAGTCTAGTCTAATTTAGTCTAGTCAAGTTTAGTCTAGTCTAGTCTAGTCTAATCAAGTTTAGTCTAGTCTAATTTAGTCTAGTCAAGTTTAGTCTAGTCTAGTCTAGTCTAATCAAGTTTAGTCTAGTCTAATTTAGTCTAGTCAAGTTTAGTCTAGTCTAATTTAGTCTAGTCAAGATTAGTTTAGTCTAGTCTAGTCTAATCAAGTTTAGTCTAGTCTAATTTAGTCTAGTCAAGTTTAGTCTAGTCTAGTTTAGTTTAGTCTAGTTTAGTTTAATCGAGTTTAGTTTAGTTTAATCGAGTTTAGTTTAGTTTAATCTAGTTGAGTTTTGTTTAGTGTAGTTTATGGATACTTTTAGTTTAGTCTAGTCTAGTTTAGTCTAGTTTAGACTCATTGATGAGAATGAATGCTGTTTCGTTTTGTCTAGTTTAGTTTGGTCTAATTTAGTCTAGTTTAATCAAGTTTAGTCTAGTCTAGTCTATTTCAGTCAAGTCTATTTCAGTCAAGTCTATTTCAGTCAAGTCTATTTCAGTCTAGTTTATTCTGGTTTAGTTTAGTTAAGTCTAGTCTGGGGCAACCGTGGGTCAAGTAATCTAGTCTAGTTTAGTTTAGTTGTGTTAAGTTTAAACTAGTTTAGACTCACTGATGAGGATGGACGCAGTTTAGTTTAGTCTAGTCTAGTCGAGTTTTGTTTAGTCTAGTTTAGACTCACTGATGAGGATGGATACTTTTAGTTTAGTTTAGTCTAGTTTAGTTATATGTAGTTTATTTTAGTCTAGTCTAGTGTAGTCTAATTCAGTCTAGTTTAGTTTTGTTTAGTCTAGTCTAGTCTAGACTTATTGATGAGGATGAATACTGTATAGTTTAGTTTAGTCTAGTCTAGTCTAGTTCAGTCTAGTTTAGCCTAGTCGAGTTTAGTTATGTGTAGTTTAGTCTAGTATAATTTAGTCTAGTTTAGTATGTTTAGTTTAGTCTAGTCTAATTCAGTCTAGTTTAGTCTAGTCTAGTCTAGTTTTGTTTAGTCTAGTCTAGTTTAGATTTACTGATGATATACACTGTTTAGTTTAGTCTAGTCTAGTCTAGTCTACTTTAGTCTTGTCTAGGTCAGTCTAGTCTAGTTTAGTCTCGTTGAGTTTCGTTTAGTCTAGTTTACTCACTGATGAGAATGGATACTTTTAGTCTAGTCTAATTCAGTCTAGTTTGGTTTAGTCTAGTTTAATTTCATCTAGTCAAATTTAATCTAGTCTAGTTTTGTTTAGTCTAGTCTCTTCTAGTTTCATTTAGTCTAGTTTAGACTTACTGATGAGGATGAATACTGTTTAGTCTAGACTAGTCTAGTTCAGTCTAGTTAAGTATAGCTTAATCTAGTCTAGTTATGACAAGTTTAGTCTAGTCCAGTTCAGTCTAGTTTAGTCTAGATTCACTGATGAGGACAGAACCAGTCTAGTTTAGTTTAGTCTAGTCTATTCTAGTTTACTTTAGTTTAGTCTAGATTAGTTTAGTTAGATTTGTTTAGACTCATGACAACGGACACAGTCTAGTTTAGTTCAGTCGAGTTTATTCTAGTCTAGTCTAACTTATTCTAGTCTAGTTTAGTTTATTATAGTCTAGTTTTGTTTAGTCTAGTTTAGTTCAGTCTAGTTTAGTCTAGTTAAGTCTAATCAAGTTTCGTTTAGTGTAGTTCAGACTCACTGATGAGGACGGATACTTTTAGTTTTGTCTAGTCTAGTCTAGTCTAGGCTCACTGTCGAGAAAGGACACAGTCTAGTTTAGTCAAGTCTAATCAGGATTAGTTTAGTCTAGTCTAGGCTCGTGTGGTTTAGTCTAGATTAGTTTAGACTCACTGATTAGGATGGACACGGGCTGACTGCGGGCCCCCACCCCAGCGCTGGTCACCGCGGCAACCTCCACCTGGTAGGGGATGGAGGGCAGCAGGCCTTTGAGCAACGTGGACATGGTACTACCATCCACTGTCCTGTTGATGTAGTAACGAGTGTGGTTATCGGCTCCGCCCCCTATACACCAAACCTGAAGAAACACACACACGCACACACGCACACACACACACACACACACACACACACACACACACACACACACACACACACACACACACACACACACACACTATGTAATACTGTAATAAGTACTGAGCTTAGTGCTGTAACTATGGAAACGAGGTGAGTATCTATTCTCTTCTTAATGGTAGCACATGTAAAAAAGAGCTGCAAAACCTGTTAACTAGTGCAAGGGTTCTCAACCTTGGGGTCAGGGCCCTATTTGGGCACTAAGGGTGAACTCACACTGGTAACTGGGGGCGTTCCAAGCTCACAGCAGGAATCCCCCCCTCCCTGTCCCCCCTCCCTGACACGGTAGAACGGACGTGATCACCAGCTCACCTCGGTTCCCACAGAGAAACACGTCATCACGTTAATTTATGACACACGTATGGCGTTACGTCACCATTAAGCGACTCTGGGTTTGTTGTTGACGGTACATTCTGTTAATTTCATATTTTCTGTTGCGTAGGGTAACTATAAACCAAGATTTACCCAGACACGTGCTCTTTTCACGGACTGGGTTTCCCAGGGCCCCTGAACGCATCACGTTAAATTAAATGACTGTAACTCTGCTCATATTTGCTCTATCGGAGAAATTCCACCAGTTTATGAAAGATAAGAAGTTGCTCTTTACAGCCAGTGTCGGTACATTGTGGTAATTTTACTCACACGTAACGGAAACATTAAAGATGCTGCTTTGTTTTGATGAAATCGACACAAGGAACAGAGAGAACCAAGTGAGTGAGAAAGAAAGATTAAAACAGACCAAATAACGGTGGATTTATTAAAAATGAAAGACTCTCTGATGATAAAAACCACCATGAATGGAGGTTCAAATGGACTTAAAAACAAAGGAGGAAACTGAGCCTATAAAGGTAAGATCAGTTTAATTTATAGATCAATAAATGTTCTGATTTTGTGGAGCTAGTCTTTGTGTACATTAATATAAGTGTAAATAGATGATTTTAATGTGTGAGACAGTTTAGGACAGAATATTTGTGTTTTTGTTTAAACTTTGTGTGTCTGTGTCCATCTGATCATATTTATCTCCATCACTTTCAGTTTTCCTTTTGATGAACATTACATTATGTAACTCTTCTTTTATTTCTTCTTCTTTAAGTCCATACAGAGTGGCCACGCCCCTCCCTGGACATTAAAACCATGAGCTGATCCTAGTTTCATCATCAGGTCTAGACCCATCACTTCTACAGACAACAGACAGAATGGGATGCACTTATTTATTGAAATGTATATTAAATGATTATTTAATTTTCTGTAATTTTATTTTTTAGATGTTTTTAATTGTTTCAATAATTTACAGACTTAAGGAACAGATTGTTATAATGTATAATAAAGGTGATTTACTTGAGTCAGCACTAAATATTAAATATTTTAACAGGACAACAATGATGTGCAGAGCTGCAGTAATGTTGACTTCATACAATAATAATAATAATAATAATAATAATAACAATAATAACCACTGCACACACCACCAGAGAAGCTTTCAGTGAATAATTTACAAATAAATAAAAGTTCACTGATGGTGACATTGAGATCTCAGTGTCACCATCAGTGAACTTTTTTTTTTTTTGTAAATTATTCACTGGAAGCTTAGATATTGTGTGACAAAGATATCAAAGTTTGTTGTTTTGAGAAGAGTCATATTAATGATTAAAAGTTATGATTGTATTATATTCTAAAGTTTATAATTATCTGGCTCATCTTCCTTTCTTTCTGTTCACATCATAACTTTATATTTAGTTCTACAAAATGTGTTTACAGCTAATTTTACTGATTATTGTTACACATCATCCTGTATGTGTATTATATACAGTATAAATGTGTAGATTTAACTGTTGGAGAAACTATTTTATTAAATACAAAGTAAACGACATATAAACAGAAAAACAAAGGTAGAAATAGTTTATTTAAATTATGAAATTAGTGAGTTGTTAAAGTGCTGAGGTGCAGTGGAGGGTCTTCTTCTGCAGAGACGTGATGATGAGGGGTCCGAGTGTTATGGCAATTTTTATATTCATCATAATATCGTCAAATGTGTGTTCATGTGTACAATTTGTCATGTTTTAATACATGATGACTCCATTACTCTTTGCACTTTTGAACAGCTGAATCATGTTAGATTAAACAGTACAGATCGTATTGTACTCAGTGCAACACAGAGTCTCTGCTGAAGGCCAAACACACGAACACACACACTATCAAGGATAGATAAGAGTGGCGCCCAATCTTCCTCATAATATACACGTCTTCATCATCCTCAAATGTTTCCACTGTTGGGCATCTGACTCCCTCCTTCTCCTCACCTCAGGGTGGAACCTTTTCTGTTATCTGTATAAAAGCTAAAGCTGTGAAACTGTTAGTTAGAGTGGGTCTTGCCTTTTTGCTCTGCCACGAGCCTTTTGCCTTTCATTCTTTCAGGATGGAAGCTTAGTTTTTACTCCTTTTTTATTTAATTTTATAATAAATCTTTTTTAAAAAATCATCAATGCCTCGCCTGGACTCCATCATTCAACCAGAGCAATAAATCATGTCTCCAAATGAGGTCAACCGCAAATTTGCCGTAACACGAGTAAAACCCAAAATTCTATGGTAATTTTGAGGGTATAAACATGTATATAAACACATTACTGGTATATTAACTCATATAAACCAAAACATATAGAAATGGGACATTTTACAGCTGTAATGTGTAACATATTACTGGTATTTTGAGAACAGGACACGTGTAGATTTCTGAGCAATTCATTATAGTTGTGCAGGACTAACAGGAACTCCACATACTGATAATTGGTATTATCACATGTTCACTAACACGACACGACCTAAGAAGAGAAATAAAATAAGATTAAAAATAAATATATAGTTTACAGTCTTGTTCCAGGTTCTGCTGTCATAATATTCCCATCCTTGTACTTCCAATGTTTAAATGTTTTGTTTTTAAGGTTCATGTTACATTTTGCAAAAGGTTGCACTTTATTTCTGGCTTATTGATTTTTGTTTGGAAAATTATTACCTTTCTTTCAGACATTTCAGTTATTTGGGCTTGTATTTGTGATGTTCTGTTTATGGTTACATTTAGATGAATAAATTAATACACTACACTTTGCTCCTCAAGACACTGTGTTTGTTTTCATTCTACAGAGTTAGTGAGTATGTGTCCCAGAACACTGAAACACCATATATATATATATTTATATTATTTATACATTTGCAGCAGTAAAATGTCCCATTTCCATATTTTCTGGTTTATATGGGTTAATATACCAGTAATATGTGTTTATATGTATATTGATACCCTCGGAAATACCCGGATAGACCTGATGATGAGCTGCTACACTCCGTTACTGTCCCGCTGTCGGCTGAACAAAGAGAAGTCCTGACGGTCATGTTGTCCTCTTCCTCCATGAGTTCTCTGTGGTGTTGTTCATATATATCAGGAAACGAGCACTTCTGACACCGCTATCATTGTGGAATGTGGATGTTTATGTGCCGTAAAGCGTCGCGCAGTACCAACGTCATCACATTTTGCACGCCGGTCGAGTCGAGTTGTGCGTGTGCGCATGCGCGGCCAACCGTGTTTGGACCACCTCTTCTAGCAGGACCATCAGGCCGTTAACCCCCCTGTGGTGCAGTTCACACCTATGCAGGCCAGACAATGGCCCCCCATGGTTTCACACATGTACAGAGCTGGTTAGGAACGGCCCTGGTTATATTAACTAGTAGTACTAGTAGAATGTTTTAGTCTACTAGTAGCAGTAGTAAAGCCCTTATATTAACTAGTAGTACTAGTAAAGCCCATTGATTAACTGGTAGTACTAGTAAAGTCCATAGATTATCTAGTAGTACTAGTAAAGCCCTTATATTAACTAGTAGCACTAGTAAAGCCCATAGATTAACTAGTAGTACTAGTAAAGTCCATAGATTAACTAGTAGTACTAGTAAAGCCCATAGATTAACTAGTAGTACTAGTAAAGTCCAAAGATTATCTAGTAGTACTAGTAAAGCCCTTATATTAACTAGTAGTACTAGTAAAGTCCATAGATTATCTAGTAGTACTAGTAAAGCCCTTATATTAACTAGTAGTACTAGTAAAGCCCATAGATTAACTAGTAGTACTAGTAAAGTCCATAGATTAACTAGTAGTACTAGTAAAGTCCATAGATTAACTAGTAGTACTAGTAAAACCCTTATATTAACTAGTAGTACTAGTAAAGTCCATAGATTAACTAGTAAAGCCCTTATAATAACTACTAGTACAAGTAAAACCCATAGATTAACTAGTAGTACTAGTAAAGCCCATAGATTAACTAGTAGTACTAGTAAAGCCCTTATATTAACTAGTAGTACTAGTAAAGTCCATAGATTAACTAGTAAAGCCCTTATAATAACTACTAGTACGAGTAAAACCCATAGATTAACTAGTAGTACTAGTAAAGCCCATAGATTAACTAGTAGTACTAGTGAAGCCCTTATAATAACTAGTAGTACTAGTAAAGTCCATAGATTAACTAGTAGTACTAGTAAAGACCTTATATTAACTAGTAGTACTAGTAAAGTCCATAGATTAACTAGTAAAGCCCTTATAATAACTACTAGTACGAGTAAAACCCATAGATTAACTAGTAGTACTAGTAAAGCCCATAGATTATCTAGTAATACTAGTAAAACCCTTATATTAACTAGTAGTACTAGTAAAGTCCATAGATTATCTAGTAGTACTAGTAAAGCCCTTATATTAACAAGTAGTACTAGTAAAGTCCATAGATTAACTAGTAAAGCCCTTATAATAACTACTAGTACGAGTAAAACCCATAGATTAACTAGTAGTACTAGTAAAGCCCTTATAATAACTAGTAGTACTAGTAAAGTCCATAGATTAACTAGTAGTACTAGTAAAGTCCATAGATTAACTAGTAGTACTAGTAAAGTCCATAGATTAACTAGTAGTACTAGTAAAGACCTTATATTAACTAGTAGTACTAGTAAAGTCCATAGATTAACTAGTAAAGCCCTTATAATAACTACTAGTACGAGTAAAACCCATAGATTAACTAGTAGTACTAGTAAAGACCTTATATTAACTAGTAGTACTAGTAAAGCCCATAGATAAACTAGTAAAGCCCTTATAATAACTAGTAGTACTAGTAAAGCCCTTATATTAATTAATAGTACTAGTAAAGTCCATAGATTAATTAGTAGTACTAGTAAAGTCCATAGATTAACTAGTAGTACTAGTAAAGTCCTTATATTAACTAGTAGTACTAGTAAAGCCCTTATATTAATTAATAGTACTAGTAAAGTCCATAGATTAACTAGTAGTACTAGTAAAGACCTTATATTAACTAGTAGTACTAGTAAAGTCCATAGATTAACTAGTAAAGCCCTTATAATAACTACTAGTACGAGTAAAACCCATAGATTAACTAGTAGTACTAGTAAAGCCCTTATAATAACTAGTAGTACTAGTAAAGTCCATAGATTAACTAGTAGTACTAGTAAAGTCCATAGATTAACTAGTAGTACTAGTAAAGTCCATAGATTAACTAGTAGTACTAGTAAAGACCTTATATTAACTAGTAGTACTAGTAAAGTCCATAGATTAACTAGTAAAGCCCTTATAATAACTACTAGTACGAGTAAAACCCATAGATTAACTAGTAGTACTAGTAAATCATTTATATTAACTAGTAGTACTAGTAAAGCCCATAGATAAACTAGTAAAGCCCTTATAATAACTAGTAGTACTAGTAAAGCCCTTATATTAATTAATAGTACTAGTAAAGCCCATAGATTAACTAGTAGTACTAGTAAAGTCCATAGATTAACTAGTAGTACTAGTAAAGCCCTTATAATAACTAGTAGTACTAGTAAAGCCCTTATATTAATCAATAGTACTAGTAAAGTCCATAGATTAACTAGTAGTACTAGTAAAGTCCATAGATTAACTAGTAGTACTAGTAAAGCCCATATATTAACTAGTAGTACTAGTAAAGTCCATAGATTAACTAGTAGTACTAGTAAAGTCCATAGATTAACTAGTAGTACTAGTAAAGCCCATATATTAACTAGTAGTACTAGTAAAGTCCATAGATTAACTAGTAAAGCCCTTATAATAACTACTAGTACGAGTAAAACCCATAGATTAACTAGTAGTACTAGTAAAGACCTTATATTAACTAGTAGTACTAGTAAAGCCCATAGATAAACTAGTAAAGCCCTTATAATAACTAGTAGTACTAGTAAAGCCCTTATATTAATTAATAGTACTAGTAAAGTCCATAGATTAATTAGTAGTACTAGTAAAGTCCATAGATTAACTAGTAGTACTAGTAAAGACCTTATATTAACTAGTAGTACTAGTAAAGCCCTTATATTAATTAATAGTACTAGTAAAGTCCATAGATTAACTAGTAGTACTAGTAAAGACCTTATATTAACTAGTAGTACTAGTAAAGTCCATAGATTAACTAGTAAAGCCCTTATAATAACTACTAGTACGAGTAAAACCCATAGATTAACTAGTAGTACTAGTAAAGCCCTTATAATAACTAGTAGTACTAGTAAAGCCCTTATATTAATTAATAGTACTAGTAAAGTCCATAGATTAACTAGTAGTACTAGTAAAGTCCATAGATTAACTAGTAGTACTAGTAAAGACCTTATATTAACTAGTAGTACTAGTAAAGTCCATAGATTAACTAGTAAAGCCCTTATAATAACTACTAGTACGAGTAAAACCCATAGATTAACTAGTAGTACTAGTAAATCATTTATATTAACTAGTAGTACTAGTAAAGCCCATAGATAAACTAGTAAAGCCCTTATAATAACTAGTAGTACTAGTAAAGCCCTTATATTAATTAATAGTACTAGTAAAGCCCATAGATAAACTAGTAAAGCCCTTATAATAACTAGTAGTACTAGTAAAGCCCTTATATTAATTAATAGTACTAGTAAAGTCCATAGATTAACTAGTAGTACTAGTAAAGTCCATAGATTAACTATTAGTACTAGTAAAGCCCATATATTAACTAGTAGTACTAGTAAAGTCCATAGATTAACTAGTAGTACTAGTAAAGTCCATAGATTAACTAGTAGTACTAGTAAAGCCCATATATTAACTAGTAGTACTAGTAAAGTCCATAGATTAACTAGTAAAGCCCTTATAATAACTACTAGTATGAGTAAAACCCATAGATTAACTAGTAGTACTAGTAAAGCCCATAGATTAACTAGTAGTACTAGTAAAGCCCTTATAATAACTAGTAGTACTAGTAAAGTCCATAGATTAACTAGTAGTACTAGTAAAGTCCATAGATTAACTAGTAGTACTAGTAAAGCCCTTATATTAACGAGTAGTACTAGTAAAGCCCATATATTAACTAGTAGTACTAGAAAAGTCCATAGATTAACTAGTAGTACTAGTAAAGTCCATAGATTAACTAGTAGTACTAGTAAAGCCCTTATATTAACTAGTAGTACTAGTAAAGCCCATATATTAACTAGTAGTACTAGTAAAGTCCATAGATTAACTAGTAAAGCCCTTATAATAACTACTAGTACGAGTAAAACCCATAGATTAACTAGTAGTACTAGTAAAGCCCTTATAATAACTAGTAGTACTAGTAAATAATTTATATTAACTAGTAGTACTAGTAAAGCCCATAGATAAACTAGTAAAGCCCTTATAATAACTAGTAGTACTAGTAAAGTCCATAGATTAACGAGTAGTACTAGTAAAGTCCATAGATTAATTAGTAGTACTAGTAAAGCCCATATATTAACTAGTAGTACTAGTAAAGTCCATAGATTAACTAGTAAAGCCCTTATAATAACTACTAGTACGAGTAAAACCCATAGATTAACTAGTAGTACTAGTAAAGCCCATAGATTAACTAGTAGTACTAGTAAAGCCCTTATAATAACTAGTAGTACTAGTAAAGTCCATAGATTAACTAGTAAAGCCCTTATAATAACTACTAGTACGAGTAAAACCCATAGATTAACTAGTAGTACTAGTAAAGCCCATAGATTAACTAGTAGTACTAGTAAAGCCCTTATAATAACTAGTAGTACTAGTAAAGCCCTTATATTAATTAATAGTACTAGTAAAGCCCATAGATAAACTAGTAAAGCCCTTATAATAACTAGTAGTACTAGTAAAGCCCATATATTAACTAGTAGTACTAGTAAAGTCCATAGATTAACTAGTAAAGCCCTTATAATAACTACTAGTACGAGTAAAACCCATAGATTAACTAGTAGTACTAGTAAAGCTCATAGATTAATTAATAGTACTAGTAAAGTCCATAGATTAACTAGTAGTACTAGTAAAGTTATTGTAAATGAAGGAGGGATTAGAACCAAATCCAGCTCTCTGATTGGTTGGAATATTTTTAAAAGCCAATGGCAAGCCTGAATTTATTTATTAGCATATGATGCTAACCAGTGACACTTTTTACTTCACTAGTAGAGTTTACTCGTGCACTAGTAAACTGAGTACATGTAACTAATTTACATTTAGAACTAGTTAGTGTTTCTGATGTGAATGAAAAGTAGATTTTTAATATAAAACATTAAAACATGCTTTAAAGTGGAGATTAAAGTTATGTTTTCCTCTTTGTGAAGAATGTTTGGATCTGACACGTGTCGTTTGCATGTGCAGGGGGCGTGTCAGAGGTGTTAGAGGCGTGTCTTTACTCTGTATTCCTGGATTACGCCGTTCTGCTTGTCAGTGGGCGGCGGCTCCCAGGACACGCTGATGCTGGTGCTGTTGCTGAGCTTCACTGTTGCCACGGTTACAGCTCTGGGCGGGGCACTGGGGACTGAGGAGAGGATAAGGAACGTAAAGTTTATAAACAGAGAACATTATGATGTGGACACTCACACAAAGCGATTTTACAACTTTTTAACCAAAGCAACACGAATCATTGTGTAAAAATACCAATTAATTCAGTTATAGATATCTCAGATATCTCAGCAATACATAAATTAAATTAATATCCACAACAGTTTTCCCACGCTTTTATCACAGGATGACTGTCATTTTAATCACAAAATGTTGAAAAAGCAATCTTTATTTTTTCCAAAATCCTGCAATTTTATTAAAATTAATCCATAAATGTTTCACAAATTTAACAAAAATTGGTCACAAACTCAAGGAAATTTAAAGATTGGATATTATCAAATATCAAATATGGACCGCTGTTGGATTTAAGTTATAGGTTCAAATGACATTTCTGCTCGTCACGGTCCACTGCATATACCTACGAAATGCCATCCAGTGAAGTTGAAACCAGTGGAAAGTTATACACGCTAGGTGGCGCTAACGAGTCCTGAAATTGCATGTGGAGGATGTTAACTTGGCTTCAACTTCCAGGTGGATCATCTAGACCAGGGGTCTCAAACTAAAATTACCTGGGGCCACAGTACGCACAGTCTGGGTGAGGCTGGACCGCATCAGGTATTCCACAAAAAAACTTTGGTAAAAAAAATGAAATCTTCATAAACATTATTACTAACAGTTCTTTAAAGGTAGGGTAGGTAATTTTCAAAAGCTAGCATGATTTTGAATGTAGCCTCCCCGACAACTCCGCCTTTACCCCCTCCCCTCTGTGCTCCATCTCACTCACATGCATGCTCACAGCTGCTGCAGAAGAGGAGCTCACGAACAGGGAGACGTGATTGGTTAAAAAAAAGAAACGTTTGTTTTTTCCATTGGTTGAAGTTATTACAGGTTTACAGCTGTTACAGATGATGGATTTTGTAACAGACTGGGTCCTATTTAACTGAGTTATGATCCACGTGTAGTTTATTCAATGTTTAACAGGTGTTGTGGTTTCTCATGGCATTTGAAGCATCGTTGTTATGTGCAGCTTTCTCTGCCATTGTTCATCTTTGTTTACATGTGTTCTGCGTGTTGATTGGCTGGGAGGCTGGGGAAGGGCGGGCGTAAGCGGAGAATGAGGGGTTCATAATGTTTTAACGACTTCCATTAAAGGCTGATAAACATTTGATAACGGCTCGAGTCACGTCATTAGAATACAGTATAAAACACACTAATATTACATTTTCACATTGTCCTGCCAATTGTTGCCCATGGGCTGCGAGAATGACACCTCTGATCTAGACTATTGTCCTCCTAATAATCATTCTGACGCAAGGCCGTTGTACGTGCGCGTGCTTAGCTAGCTTTCTTTTTCTGCGCATGCACACTTTTGACTTCCTGTTGGAGAGTCTGACATAGTGGGAAAAGTGCAAATCTTGTTTTGGAAAGTAAGCTTGTATGAGCGACGCCTGTGCACGAGGAAAACTGGGCTCGTGCACGCTCTCTCACACAATAGGCGTTTCCTCTTGGGAGCAGATAGAGTGTTGAACATGTGCATTTTTTCAAAAAGTGGAGAAGGGTTAACCCTAACCCTTTTCTAAACTCCTCCTCAATACCTTTAAATTACAAATACAAATGAAACTAAACCGTCCTGTCAAATTTTAATCAATTGCTTCTCCAGGAAGGGCCTTAAAAAGTAGAAGAAGAAGAAGAAGAAGAAGAAGAAGAAGAAGAAGAAGAAGAAGAAGAAGAAGAAGAAGAAGAAGAAGAAGAAGAAGAAGAAGAAGAAGAAGAAGAAGAAGAAGAAGAAGAAGAAGAAGAAGAACTAATAATTATTCAGTAGAATGTTGATGTGAGTCATGTATGAGAATAAAACTCAATGAATATTAAGTGAAAATAACATTTTGAATGTTAAATGAAGAGAGAGATGTTGGTACCAGAACGTCTGACTTTTAATTGGTTTGTGAGTTTCCTCTTTTTGATGTTTCTGTTCAAACTCAACCCTGTAGTGTTTTTAAAGGTTTTCACTTACATCCTCCAATAAAACCCAAGGAAACAATATGAAAAATATGAAAACATGAAAGGAAACTGAGAAAGGAAAAGTATGGTGGGGGGGGGGGGGGGGGGGGGGTGGGCTACACTAGTTAATGAAATTATTTCAGACGGACTGAGCTACTCACTGAGAACCATCCAAAGATCAAAACCTCCTGCATTCATGTTTTTGGATCCATTAATATTAATATTAGCTCCAATCAGAAAGTTCAAGCCCACTTTGATGAAAATAATAATCACTTTAAATAAAACGATGTAAATGAACCATGAGATAATACTTTCATCTGGTTTCTTAAAGGGATCCTTCACTGTTTTTACAAATCAGTTCAGGGGCCAAATATGGCCACAGTAAGCATTTTTAACATCATTGTGCCCTGGTTTTCAGGCTCTAAGCTTCTGAACTTCTTGATAATGTAACTCATTTTTTTGTAATTTAGTGGATTTTTTTTGTGGGAAATTGCACGATTTTTGGGCAAATGTGAAGTTATTTCCAACATTTGTAATTAAAAATGACTGAATTCTAGTGATATAAGCAGGAATAAACTGTGAAACACTAAAAATATAGTGGAGTTCCACTAAAATTGTGGATTTGAGAACTACTGAGAGTTATTAAAACTCCAGGTTTGTCTTAATGACATCACATCCTGGATGAGTCGTAACTTTCTCCTTCTTAACCAGGATAAAACAAAGTGATTTTATTTGGTCCAAAACACCTCAGAGATAAATTATCAGAGTAAATAGTGTCTCTAGATGACATCACTCTGTCACCCAGCACCACAGTAATAAACATAGACATTATCTTTGATACTGACTTATAATAGAGTTTAAAATCCTCCTGTTAACATACAAAGCTCTACATGATCTAGCTCCTGTATATCTATAGAGACCTGTTAGTGTCCTATCATCCAGGTAGATCACTCTGCTCTCAGTCTGATGGTCTTCTGGAAGTTCCTAAAGTATCTAGAAGTAAAACAGGAGGCAGAGCGTTCAGCTACCAGACTCCTCCCCTTTGGAACAGCTCCCAGTCTTACTACAGGAGGCTGCTACTCTCTTCATCTTTAAGGCTAAACTCAAAACCTACTTATATACTAAAGCATATACTGTATAATAGCGTTAACCTGATGTATATAAAAATAAAGCAGACATGGTCACGTCTGTAATGGTCACAAGACAAAGTCTCGTCTGTAGTGGTAGCATTACAGACCATACAGACGTTTGACGTCAACCTAACCACTAAAAACAAAGCCCAAAACTATGCGGACAGACTTGATAATAATGTATCATATTTTTCTGCAGTCAGTGTCTTCTCCTCGTTCTTCTCTCTCTGCTCTGTTTCAGGTGAAGCTGATGATGTCACTTCCTGATCTGTGGTTCACGGCTCAACTAGTCTGGAACACTCTGATGTTCTATCTATCATGTTCTGTCCACTAACCTCAACCAGTCCACGCAGATGGCTGCCACCTCTGAACCTGGTTCTAACAGTGATTTATTCCTGTTGAAAAAGAGGGAGTTGTTTCTTCCACTGTCACTAAATACTTGTTCATGTGGATCTTGTTGGTTTTTTTGTTTCTTATTATGAAATGTATATTTTGTTAAGCACACTGAGATGATATTGTTGTCATTTGCACTATATAAATAAAGTTGAATTGAACTGAATTGAATGAATAAGGTTTTAGGTCAAACTCTTAAAAACAATGGAGAATCCCTTTAAAGGCTAATAGTAGCTTCGTTACCTTCTGCTCTGGTTCGGACCAGGATGGTGCGACTGTCCTTTCCCTGGAACTCGTCAAAATAAGGCCTGATCTTGATCTCGTACTGTGTTCCTTTGAGGAGGCTGCTGAGGACGGTGCTGCGCTCTGAGGGGGAGTGGATGTCCTGGAGGAGCCAGCTGCCCCCGCTGGACCTGTAGAACAGACGGTAGCCCTGCACAAACTGGGACTGACGGTCCACCTACGTCACGCCCCAAAGAAACGAGGAAAATGAATGAATGTTGTTGTTTCATCATCATCGTAGTGTGAAACAGAGCGAGCTAGTACTCACGGTCCAGGACACTCTGAGGGAAGCGGGTGTGACTGTGATGGGGTCCTGGAGCTGCACGGCCACCTCCCCCAGCTCTCTCTGCACCTGTCTGTGGTCCACACCTTGACCTGTTGGGTTCACATCTGACAGGAAACACACACTACTGTTTTAACCTCCTCTACACCAGCCTCTTCTCTGAAAATCACATACACATAATAATTAACGTTTTTCTAAGCTTCTACGTGACCTTCATGGCTAATCTTTGTTCAGATTTCAGTAGGACCCTTAGTGGGTATAGATGTGAAACTTTGGAAATATATGATATTGAGTGACAATAAATCATGTTTCAAATACAGAAATCTGTTGTCCGCCCAAAAACTGTGCCAAAGTTTTCCACCAGTTTGTAAACAAGTGTGTAACTGTAATATGTCAGTCACCTTAGTACTTTCTTTGCACTGTTTTAAATTTTTTTCTTAATTTTTAAATTTTTAAATTTCTACATTGTACTTTCCCTGCATGCCCCTGTGTTCCCATACCTGTAAGCTGCTGGAACTGTGAATTTCTCTTGGAGATGAATAAAGTATCTATCTATCTATCTATCTATCTACATTGATTACAATCATTGTTAGTCTGATGTTTAACCACTAGGTGTTGCAATTTAGCTTGAAATAAACACATATCAATTTTTATTCAGGTTTCTGCTGTGTCATGCGTAATGCTGTTTTTGGTTCCACTCTTTGGTGGCGTTACATATGTGTGTTATTGATATCAAACACTATGGGAGTGGCTTTAGCCCTGGCCAATCAGAACTGGGTAAAGGAGAGATCGACTATTTTACACACAAGCGCTATGAACAGATTTCTCAACACAGACATGGCGGTATCTATCTAACGACAGATATATCAGTGGATTTAGCTCCGCCTGTAGTTTCACGTAGGCTCTCGTTATCTGTTTATTTTATGACTGACAGCAGTGTAAAAATGCTGAGTTGTGGAATTTTCCTTCTTTGACAATAATGTCCTGGTGTGTGTGTCTTTAGTTCTGAATGTGTATAAGCTAAAGTTTTAGCTTCTATGGTCTTTATAACATTTAGACCCTGAGAGTCACGGAGGCTGGAGCTGCCCCCGTAGGCGGGTCCGGTGGGGCCGTAGATGTTTCCAAAGCGAGTATTTGCTTTGAGGGCGTGGCGCTCACCTTGAGTTCTGACGGGCTCAGAGATGGGGCTGGGGTCACTCAGGCCGTACGCGTTCACAGCTCGGACTATAAACAGGTAGACGGTGTTGGGGAGGAGGCCCGTGATGGTATGGGTCTCCATTCTCACCAGGTCGGCCACCGTCTGCCACGTGCTGCCAGCTGATTGGCTGAAAGAAAGGATATGTAATTACAGAACTCTGTCCTGGTCAGACTACCCTATGCAGACCAGATACCACAGCACACTGATAGCATTCACCAAGGTCTCAGCCTGAGGAGGCTCTGCTATGTTCTGACTAGCGCTATCAGTAACACAGCAGCAGATTCAATGACACACACACACTGATAGATGTTTAACCTCTGACCCCCAGACTGATCTGTTCACCTAAACACTTTGATAATAAACCCTGAGTCAGCATCTGACCAGCAACCCTAAAGCTGGACTCATTGATTCATCAAAACCACCATAAAAATCTAAATAAAATAATGAAACACATGATATACAGGTGGTAAACCTTCACTCATTATTAGGCTCTAAAACTTAAACATATATAGACTGTATACTGTATGTGTGTTTTTGTTCTCAACCTTGGGTTCAAAACACTGGGAGGGGGTCGCCAGATGCCTTCAAGAAACAGAATATTTTTTGAACAATTTCAGCCCATTTTTGCTTATTTTTACCTTTTTTCTGCAACAACACCAAACACCATATTGCCATATTTTTGCCTCTTTTAATGTATTTTTGCTACATTTCTGACACTTCTATATCATATTTTAATGACTTTTCTACACATTTTTCCACTTTCCAGACATGTTCATCACTTATAAACCATTTCTACCACTTTTACACCTAATGTCACATATGTTGACCTATTATTGTCACTTTTAACCTCTTTTCACCAGATTTCATGATTATTTTGGCCAATTTAACCACATTCACTATTTGCAACTTTAACCAATTTCTGTGGTTTTTAAAATCTCATTTCACCTCCTTTTCCACCATTTTTGGTGACTTTGAACCATTTTATTAGTGATTAAAACCATGATTTCCATCTTTAATTCTATTCCAGGTGAAATCAACAGCTGAAAGTATATAATGGTCTTTTCATTAACATGGACAGATTATGATGTTATAATAAAATGTGAAGCAGCAGCTAGCATAGCTGTATAATGAGAGCTAACAGTCTATGCTATGCTAATCCTATGTTTCTGATGAAACACACTTAGTGGAAACATCTCCAGGCATTTTCTGCATCTATTTACATCTTTGTTGAACTTTTCAGGCTTGGTAAACAATAACAGATGTGTGTGTGTGTGTGTGTGTGTCTGTGTGTGTGTGTGCGTGTGTGCGTCTGTGTGTGTGTGTGTGTCTGTGTGTGTGTGTGTGTGTGTGTGTGTGTGTGTGTGTGTGTGTGTTTGTGTGTCTGTATATGTGTGTGTGTGTGTGTGTGTGTGTGTCTGTGCGTGTGTCTGTGTGTGTGTGTGTGTGTGTGTGTGTGTGCGTGTGTGTGTGTCTGTGTGTGTGTGTGTCTGTGTGTGTGTGTGTCTGTGTGTGTGTGTGTCTGTGTGTGTCTGTGTGTCTGCGTGTGTGTGTGTGTGTGTGTGTGTCTGTGTGTGTGTGTGTGTGTGTGTGTTGGTTTTTCTACCCTGGTGGGGTCCACCTCCTGAAATATCACTCACTACATGGGGACCGAGTGGTGGTCCCCACGGGGAAAATTCAGGTTTGAACTTTTTCAGTGAGTGTTAGATGTTTCAAGTGACGTGTGTTCCCTTAAATTTTTCATGATTTTAGAAGTTAAAATCAGATCTGTATGACCTTCAGAAAGGGTGGATCCCATAAGACACCATTCTGTCATTGGTCCTCACGGTGTGATAAAAACGGGTGGGTGTGTCTGTGTGTGTGCGTGTCTGTGTGTGTGTCTGTATATGTGTGTGTGTGTGTGTGTCTGTGCGTGTGTGTGTGTGTGTGTGTGTATATGTGTGTGTGTGTGTGTGTGTGTGTGTGTGTGTATATGTGTGTGTGTGTGTACTGGACTAAAGGGAACTTGTTGCGTGTAAAACTAATGAAATCACTGATTTCCCAGAAAGAATTAAAACTTTGTTCTTTTCACAATCATGGAACCCTGGCTCTAATCTAGAATATGTTCCCCTCCAGCAAAGACGTTCTATTACAGACATCACCATGTTCTTCTTCTCTGAGTGTTATTTAGAATCATTCACCTGCTGCCAGGGGCCATCGTAAACATCTGGATCTGATTAAACATCACTGCTGTTCCTGTTTTTATTTCATTTGAAGGACACGTTTCCTCCTGAAGCTGGAACTGAAGCTGATGTTTCTCTCTAAAGGATTAAATCTACCCTGGGGGGCCATTACATTACATTAAACCTTTACAGCCTGTGACCCTCCAAAATAAAGGTCCCAGAGAGTGGGGACCCTCCAAAATAAAGGTCCCATAGAGCAGGGACCCTCCAAAATAAAGGTCCCAGAGAGCAGGGACCCCCACTGTAGCTGAAGGTGGTTGAACACAGACATGAACATTGAAGAACAGTCATGTGGAGACAGGACCATCTATAAGGGGGAATAAAGGAGAGATTTTTGGGGTCCATCCATAAAGTCAGTAAAATGATGGTCCATTGTTCTATGAATCTGTGATAACCACATTTATTTATTCATCTGAATAATATCCACTGTTATCCAGGAACGTTTATTATTATTATTATTATTATAGTCATCTTAAAGATGGAAATCATGGTTTTAATCACTAATAAAATGGTTCAAAGTGAATAAAAATGGTGGAAAAGGAGGTGAAATGTGATTTTAAAAACCATAGAAATTGGTTAAAAGTAGCTAATTACAGTGTATAAAAACAGACAGAAAAAGTGGTAAAAATGGTTCAAAGCATTAATATTGAAAAAATTAGTTTAAACTGGTAAATAATGGGAATGATAAATGATGAATGTGGTTAAATTGGCAAAAATAATGATGAAATATGGTTGGTTTAGTTGCAGAAAAATGGTAAAAATAAGATAAAATGGGCTCAAATTGTTCAAAAAATGTTCTTAGTTTCTTGAAGGCATCTGGTGACCCCTCCTCCAGTATCTCATGACCCCAAATGGGGTCCTGACCCCACGGTTGAGAACATCTGCATTAGAGCACAGATGGGAAAAAACACTGACTCTCTGTCAAGAAGAAGAAGAAGAAGAAGAAGAAGAAGAAGAAACATGTCGACTTTCTAAAGTTGTATTTTCTTCACCTGAACGCCTCGATGATGTAGGAAGTGACGGCGGCCCCGCCCTCATGGGCGTTGGGTTGCCAGGTCAGGGACACGCTGTTCTTGGACACGTCGGTGACGATGGGTTTGTGCGGTGGTCCTGGTAACTGGAACGGTTCAGTGGCCTGGACGGACGACGCCGCCCCGCTCTCTGGAAGGAAAGAGTGATTTCATTAAGTACTCTGTGACTGAACATTAGCATTAGCGTTAGCGTAGCTGCAGGTCAGACTTTATTATTCCTCTATTAGATTTACACTCACCGTGGTTGTAAAGCTGTCATTTAACGACACTAATGAACACAGCAGCTGATTAAAACACCTCAGTTACACTAAAATACATTTACAATCATTTCCATCACTGAACATCACATGTAAACTGTATTAATATAACTGAATATTATTCATGACAAAAGTCACACACTGAAATACTTCAACGACAAAAATATTTCAACTTATTCAAATACTGAAATACTTAATTCAGTGGTTTATTGTCTATTTATTTATTTATTTTCTATATATAATATAATCAATATTAAACATTTACCAAAAACTATAAGATTGTGATTATAATATAAACTCTCAAAAATATATATAACATAATTATTATGAATGATTATATGACATAAATGACATGGAGAATATTTATTAAATACTATGGAATACATCAGAGATAAATAAATAAACAAACAAACATGCCTCTTGGTCGGTTGATCCGTGGTTTTAAAAATGTTTCTTATCATTTTTATGCTGATGATATCCAGTTATACTGCTCTTTTAATGACTCAGAGTTTCACTTTTTACCTGAGTTCTTGGACTGTATCTCATGCATCAAAAACTGGTTTTCATCAAACTACCTCCAGATAAACCCCAACAAAACAGAAACTCTGATCATCGCCCCTGATAAAAAGATCCCACTTATTAAGAACTCTCTCGGTGATTTGGGTTCATCAGTGAAATCCAGCATCAGAAATCTTGGGGTTGTGTTTAACCAATCGATGTCTTTGGAGGGCCACTGTCGTCAACTGACTAAAAACTGTTTTTACCATCTGAGAAATATCTCAAAAGTGAGGCATCTACTGTCCAAACCTGATCTGGAACTGGTCATCCATGCTTTTATTTCGTCCCGCATTGACTACTGTAACTCAGTTTTTACCTGTTTTAATAAGTCGACCCTGTGTAAACTCCAAATGGTTCAAAATGCTGCTGCCAGACTTTTGACCGGTACGCCCAGAACATCACACATTACCCCGATACTTTCCTCCCTGCACTGGCTCCCTGTCAATTTCCGGATTGAATATAAAATACTGGTTCTAACATTCCGGGCTTTGCATGGCCAGGCTCCTCTATACATTTCAGACATGTTGTGTCCCTACACTTCAGGACGCAGCCTTCGATCCTCAGGTCAGGGTCTACTAAGGTTCCCAAAAACCAAATTTAAAACCAGAGGAGACCTGGCGTTCCAGGCTGCAGCCCCCAGACTCTGGAATGGTCTGCCCCAGTCTCTCCGGGAGATGAACTGCGTGGACACTTTTAAAAAACATTTGAAGACTTCGCTTTTCAAAAAAGCTTTTAGTTAACAAGATTTTATTTTTAATTTTTACTGCCCTTTTCTGATGCTACACATGTGATGTAAATGTATGTTTATTGTTTCTGTGTACAGCACTTTGTGATTTTATCTGCGAAAAGCGCTTTATAAATAAATACTTACTTACTTACTTACTAAACAAACAAACAAACAAACAAACAAACAAATAAATAAATAAATAAATAAATGTTTTTGCCAACTGTTCTTTTGTTTTTGAGGCAATAACTGTAAAAAAAAAAAACTAAAAAAAAAAAATATATATATATAATCAATAATGTGATGAATAATGAAATTAATAATGTGATGAATAATGTGATGATGATCTTGCATTGCTTCAGATCCAAAAAGGCAGTTTGAACATTGTTAGCGTGTAATAAAGTGTCACTATATTCATTGAGCTTCATTTGCATGAGTTCAAATAAAGTCGAGGCACCATCGTTAAAATACAGTATATACATATATATAAATATATACTATATTTATATATAATATTTTTATGTATATCTACAGTATATATTTATATTTATTTACCTCTGACGGTGAGGACTCCACTCCAACTGGTCTCTCCACTGGAGCTGGACGCCACACACGTGTAAACTCCAGAGTCAGTTTCCTGGCAACAGCAGAGTGTGTATCATTAGTTACACAATGTGTGTGTGTGTGTGTGTACAATGCTAGCTTAATGCACCCATTAGCAGTGATTGAGACAAAATGTAAGAGCTCTCAGAGCAGCTGTTTGTGCACAGAATACATGTGTATATATATATATATATAAAACATAATGAATGCAGGAATGTAAGAAGTTAATAAAATCATACTTTCCACACAAACAAACGTTAATCTGTCGTTAATATGAGGGAAAAAGAGAGATTTTAACTGTGACTCAGACAGAAAAATGTGTCTGATCTTCACCCTACAGTAATCTGATCAATAATCTGATCAATAATCTGATCAATAATCTGATCAATAATCTGATCAATAATCTGATCAAATCAACCTGTTACATTGTTTATCAACGAAGGCTTTTCAAATTAAAAGTTTGCTATTTAATTTTCACGGATTTCAATGACATTTACAAGCGTTAGGAAAACTGTTACGTGATTTTTAGACAGCCCCAAAAAATGGCCCCGCCTCCTTTGCTTTAGACCGCCTTCATTCACAGTCTACGCACTTTCAGTGGATTTACGCGTGGTGGGCGTGTCAGGTACATGGACCAGAGAATACGTGAAGGAGAGACGAGCGTAAAAAAGTCCAGACGGGAGAATAGAGCCATAAAAATTAAAAATGCAGAATCTCAGAATTCCAGGGGCAGAATAAAAGAAATAAAAGAGTTAAAACATAAAAACACATGTATACTGTAACATTCACATCCTGTCATCTGTATTTGGCCACGTTTTTATCCTCGTCACATCTTATGTCTTATCTGGTGTTTCATACAGTAACTGTAATCAATATATTTCCTAAACTTCAGCTGATGTAAAAACATCATATACAGTAATTGTAGAATTCATGTCTAGCCTGTTGTTTAAAGCAGAGTCTGATTTAACACATCTGATCAATACTTCATCAAAGGAAAAAGAAGGAGTCAAACACTGATCATCTCAATCACTTTCATCTGATAACTACTGACTCAGCTGTTTTTATCGTCAATATTGTGATGTCATATATTTTAATGTATCTGCAGCAGACCATGTTTTTAATGTGTTTCTAATTGTGAACAAAGTGTGTTAGCATTTGAGGAACGTGCTGCGGTGGTAAACTAATTATAATAATTTATAAATATTAATAATAACTAGTGACTGAGAAAAGAGTTCATGAATGTATATTGTGTAAGATTTTTTTAACATGTGACCAGTTTAGACCACTGATTCTCAAACTGTGGTACGCAGGCTCCATTTCATGGTACGCCAAACTAATTTTATTTGATTCATTATTTAAGTACAGTGATAGTTTTCTATAATTAAACACAGTGTTACTTTTCAAAATGTGTGTAATATTACAGTAGCCAACAATATTAAATATATTTGTTAAATAAAACCTCCGCCTTGTCTTTAATGAATACTTAAGTTTACTACGCTACTGTATTTTAATGTTGGTCATTATGATGGTAGTTGGTGAAAAAAGTTTGAGAACCAATGTTTGTTAACAATCTAAAAAAAATGAATGTAATGTTTCTGGTCAGATTCCATCAAAGCAAAGGATCAAAGGATCAAAGGATCAAAGGACAGAATCCTAATGACCAGCTTGTGTCTGATCAGCCTCTCAGTATTCTGCACACGCCACTGACACGTGTGTGTGTGTAGGTGTGTGTGTGTGTGTGTGTGTGTGTGTCAGAAACTAGACAAGCTGTGAAATTACCAACAATAATAAAAGATGCTAGGAGGACAAATAGTGTGTGTGTTTCATTGGAACACACACATCCTACTATGTACATTAGTATTAACAACATGGCCTAATCATACTCATATACAGTATATACACATAGTATATAGTAGACAGTATATACTCATAGAGTGTGTAGTCTATACTATGTTAGTGGGACATTATCAGTGATGTCAGATGTTTCTTTGATTAACATGTGACTCTATCTTCTGCTTTAATTGGATTAAATCCCACTAATCTGTGTCATTATTAATTCCCTGTTGGTCTCAGCTTTTTGTTTACCTGTAGCTTTACATGTGGATTACCACCCATTCATCGTCACACACACGTCCACTTCCTGTCTAAAGGTTCTGTTGGTTGGCAGACGTCCCACAGTAACTACTCTCCTCGTTTCCACAGGAACAAACGGACCATCTGTCCAGCTCCAGGGAACCATATGTTGATTATTCACATGCTTCCTGAGAGAACGCTGATAGCAGTGGTTTAGGAGAGTCTACTTAGAAGTTTTAATCTATTGTTGTTAACTTATAGAAATACTTCTACAGTACGTCTACTACAGACCTGACAGACAGAGATTAAACCTCGTTTTATCTTCAGGGTCAATTTTACTCCATTCAATGTTTATCATTAAAAAAATAATAAACCTCATGTTTTTGCTTCATATTTCATGACTTTGTGGTCATGCTGTCCCGTAAGGACATTGGTAATTTATGCAAACTAGGGGAGGAGCAAACATATAAACGCTTGCATGGCAGCATTTTTCCCACATCATTCATCATTGTTTAGAACAATCTACACTGTGTGTGAAAATGTCCTCTAGGAAAAGGTTTTACTGTCTCTGAGGTTTGGAACAGCTCTTTCACAGTGAAATGTTATAATGAATAACCCCAAATATGTTACAAAACAGAGATAAAAATAAGTAAAGAAATGTGTTTATGAGAGGAAGGTGGGGGGGTGGGGGGGGTCACCAACATTAATCACTCTGGTTCATGCTGAGTCATGAATGAGACCCCAATGAGCCCCCCACGTTAGAAAAGATCATTCATTCTAATGTAAAAGTTAGTCCTGAAGGTGGCGCTAGAGAACAAGTCATGGTTTCATTATCAAAGTTTATTATTTATGTATTCTACAAATAAACAAAGTGTTTGAAGCAAAAATTTAAAAAAAAATGTCCAAATGCAGCAGTTTTGTGGATATTTAAATATAAAAATATTAATCCAAAAATAATCTGCAACAGTTTACAAAATAAAAGCTCCTAAAAGTCAAACATTCTACATAAATAATAAAGTTTATCATGTGTAATATTTCCATAAGTCAACGTGTAATAACAGAATGAACATGACTCAGGTTAGTTGTTTTATTATTACAGTCACTTATACATTAGTGGAAGGTTTTTAATCATATACAAAACCATGAACTCCATTATTTTATTCATAGTAACTTTGATCTTTTCACTGATCATAAGCTCTAACAGCACTCCACTGGCTGTTTGCTCGTTAGCTTAGCTTTAGCATTAGCTTGATTTCTAGCTTAGAGGTGTGGTGGTGTCTTATAGTGAATGACGTAGCGTTTTGTTTGCATCAGGACTTATTTCAGCG